>NC_084514.1:16810925-17003425 GCF_024500385.1 Phyllopteryx taeniolatus
TGCCCAAGGTTCATGAGCGCACTGAGGAAATGGACTTTCTCTTGCTGGTTGTAAGGAAACTTCTTAACTCCAACTCTCGTTATGTGAAGGTAACTAATATCTGAGGAATTCAATTAAGTTTACTGAGGTGTCCTTAACTTTAGCTGTGTTGTCCCAGATAATCCTCATGTCAGCCACCATCAACTGCAGACAATTTGCAGAGTACTTCAGCACCCCTGTTCGTGGAAAGATGAATCCCGCCTATGTGTTTGAGGTTGAGGGAGCACCTTATAGCATTGAGGACTTTTACCTGGATGGCCTTCAGGACTTCTGTCCCTTTAATGTACAGTACATAATGATTTTTTGCTGATGCTTTCCTAGGCCATTATGTCTCCTAGTGTGTTTTCATGCTTCTCTTTACCAGCTGGATTCAGTACATTTTGATGATCCCTATATCTCAGTTGAGATGTACGACTTTGCCATCTGCCTCATTGAGAGCTTTGACAAGATGGAGGGCCAGAATACCAGGTGAAGACTCCTTGTCCCAACATTGCAAAGTGCATTTTGGTAGCCTTGGATGCAGAGAAGGTAAGGGAGTCTGTACGTTAACAGTGATGCAGAGAAAGAAGGCGACATGAATTTCCTAGAGAGAGGCAGTGTCCTTGTTTTCCTCCCGGGCATACACGAGATAAGATATATGCAGGAAGCCCTGGCCAAGCTGGTCCACAAGAGGTAATTTTTTACATTATGAAATGAATTATTTAGCTCTTATTTCCTTTGATGGTCTACAAGTTAATCACTTTTGAAATGATCAAATGCACCAAGTTTAATGGTCTTTCAGAAATCTTTGTCCCTTTAACCCCATTTAAGACACTTTTTTCCCTTGTCCTTTTAGGTTGCAGGTTTATGCCCTCCACTCCACTCTAACTATGGATGAGCAATATGGTGTATTCCGGTCTCCTGTGCCTGGATACAGGAAGGTAAAATGGTTTTATGCTTCTTATTTCTTGTTAGTTCAAGATGGAAAAGGATAATGCACCCCGTGACCCCTCACGAGACAAGCCGAAAGGAAAATAAGATATCTTGCTTGTTCAACTTATTCTAATGTTGTTCTGACCCTTGCAGGTCATCCTTTCCACCAACATTGCAGAAAGTTCCGTGACTGTGCCCGATGTCAAATATGGTATGTTCTCTTATCTCTCTTACCCACAAAATTTGAATCTAATATTGCTTTATCGTGGATAAGACCAGTTTCAATACCTTTGTTACTTGCTCTGCAGTTATTGATTTCTGCATGGCCCGTCAGTTGGTTTGTGACAAAGAAACCAATTATCGGTCTTTGCGTCTCACATGGGCATCAAAAAACAACTGCAACCAACGTAGAGGTACAGCACAAGCATTTAAAGTACCGTAAAGTATGTGATTAATTCATCTTTCTTCATCTTCTTCTCTGGCAGGAAGGGCAGGTAGAGTTTCCAAAGGCTACTGTTACCGTCTTGTCAGCAAAGCCTTCTGGAGGGATGAAATCCCAGACTACATGATCCCTGACATGCTGGTATGTACTTTGAATCAGTCATGCACCCTCATGGTGGTTCTCAACTGTTGTGACGCTGGGAGCCGCATTTTCCTGTCACCAAGTCGCAACCCAGTTTTACAGTTGAGAATAATAAAGAACATGTAATGTTCGGAAGTAGGCTCTAAAAACATTTTTAAACAAGTACACTTTTACATGTTGAGAGTGCCTTTCTTCGTCTTTAACTCAACTTCCACACTGTTGACTCTTTCTCTTTCCCCTGCTACGTTTCTCCTTGTCTCTGTTTGGGCTGCGCGCAGTCGGTGATTACCGCCTGAGATGCAGATTTGATTGGACGAAGGGGGTGGCTGAACTTGCATCTGATTGGTCGGTACGATTCGTCACTACCGTAAAGCCTGTATGTTGCTCCGCTTAAAATAGAAGCAACCCGCGTGACTTGAATCTCTTTTGGCGATGGTGTAGGTCCGTATAGAACTGCTTCTGGGTCCGGACGCAGAACACGGTCCACCAGTTCGTGACCTCTGTTTTAAACTATGTCGCCATGATCGAGCAAGCCAGACCGAGCTGTTTCGCTCTTTAGCTTGCTAGCAAAATGGCACCATGACCCACTTTTGGGTCCTGAACCACCAGTTAAGAATCACTGATGTAATGCGGCCTTTGTGTCCTCTCAGGTTGCCCCCCTGTCCACCATATTGCTGAAGGTGAAGTTGTTGGATATGGGAGACCCTCTATCTCTCCTTTCGACAGCTCCCTCACCACCAAACCTCGAGCAGATTGTGAAGACCGTGCTCCAACTGAAGGAGGTGGGTAGAGGTGAATAAATATTTTGTGTACGCTGTGATCCTGTGAGAAAAAGCACAGGGGATGCAAACTCTGGACAACACCCGTCCATATAGCTGAGATAGTGAGAAAGTTAGAGTAAGCATGTCATTAACAGTATTTATTAAAGTAATTTAATTACAGTAAGTTAGCACCCATTGTTTCTGTTATGTTGATGTAATCTTGATTTGACCTAAATTTATGTCAGTGGCCAATCCTTGAATGCCCCCTAGAGGTCATTGATGTTTTAACTTTTGTCTAAAATGCTAGAGAATACGTTTGAAGGTACTCAAGTATACAGTACACATGTATATACAATAAATGAACAAGTCTCACAAACATTTTAAGATATGGGTTTGGGTTAGGATATGGGTACAGGTTTAAGATATGGAATTTCAAATTCAATAGATGATAGAGTTGTTAAGGTGATATTGAAGAGGGGTCCCGATGTTATCATAACTTTATTGGTAAAGATCTTTTTTTGGGTCAAAATAGGAATTGTCATTTTGAAAAAACGAGATCTTACTGTAATGGCAGGAATAAGAGAATTTCCAGTGTTCTTTACAACGTATTTATTTTTGTTTTAAACTTGTGTCCATAATTTGGCACACTGCATTTTGCAGTTTTGCAAGGGAAAAAAAGCTCTTGTTGTCATCGTAGTTTGGTTAGTTAAAATCCCAATTAATACAGAAGCCAATATATGATGTTGAAAAATTAGTCACTGTAAAGTACAATTAATATTTGGTGAAAATGAACAAAAAACACTATATGCTGAATGATTTAGAACACAGTGTACTGTATGTCATTACCACTTGGGATATTATTTCTTTCGCTCTGTAGATGGGGGCCCTGTCTGCTAAACAGGATAGTAAATGTCAAAATGAAGATGGTGAGCTGACGTTCCTGGGCCGAGTGCTGGCCCACTTACCCGTGGACCTTTACCTTGGCAAGATGATTGTCCTAGGCCACGTCTTTGGTTGTCTAGATGAGTGTCTCATCATAGGTCAGCCTGTCCACATTACAGTATTACAGAGATCAATTGTCAGAAGGAAGTGTGTTTTGGGAATGCTTTTTTTCCACAAACTACACTAACAGCCACTTGTATCTTCAGCTGCATGCAACTCTCTGAAGAGCTTCTTTGCCATACCTTCAATGCAGCAGCTTGCCGGTCACAGGTGAGTCCCATCCAAAAGTTGTCTTTGTGGAGTTTGGTACCCCTACGTTGACCTTTATGATGAACCATTCCCCCCCCCCCCCAAAAAAAAAGGTTTGTGCAAATTGTCTTATTAATACATGTAGGCTAGCCATTTTGTAACACACACACTGTATGGTCAGACCACGTGTTTCTACTTCTACCAAAAGGTTGACATGTCAGATAGCCAAATGTCCCCAAGCAAATGACCATATAATAGTAAATCAGATGGAGATTTTCTTGTTGCATCTGTCACTTCACGCTCTTAATTTTCTTTGTTTTAATCTGATAGTCTTTATGACACAGATTGGGCCTGAATTTGACCTCAAATGAATATTCTGTGTTATAAATATGTGCATTCTAGGAGCAAGCTGGCCTTTGCCCAAGGCAGTCAAAGTGATTCCATCGCATTTGTCAACACCTTTAAGGTAATGCCAAGGTGACAAACTAAAAAGCAATTTATGTATTTTAAGAGTTTTGCTCAAGGCTGATGTTTTTTCATTCCTTCCCGAAAATTAGACATGGCTCTCCTTCAAAAAGCAAGGACAGTTGAGAAACTTGAAGGTACGCTAAACAGAAGAGCATGAGCTGACATCTATTTTGTACTGTAGATTTTTTGATTTGATTTATTTTTCTCTCTCTGTGAAGTCACCTGCTTTCTCCTCTGTATAACTTCAACAGTTGGCAGAATATGTCCTTAGTTTATAGACTGTGATGATTATATATCATTGTCTATGCAGACTTTAAAACATTAAAACAACTGTGTGGTTTTCCTCTGTCCTATCAGGATGAACTGGACTGGGGAAAAGAGAACTTCATTCAGATCAAGAGGATCCGAGAGGTACCTTTTTGAAAGCATTCAATTCATGGTCCTATATTTGAAATTTTTTTCAGAGTGCTGGACAGATTTGGCGTGTTATTAGCTGGTAGACAATATATGTTTTATTAATATAGGGTTTTATTGATGGGTTTTGCTACACTTTTCTAATGTTATCCCACCAATTAGCGATTACTACATTGCTGCAGCTACTCCCCTAACCCTGGTAGAGTAGTACATGCTGCTGCCTTTCATGCTGATGGCACCAGTTTAGTGCCCCAATACCCAACCACTGCCGGCCCTTAACCTCCATAAAAAATGGGAAGGGCATCAGTGTAAAAACTGTGCCACACAAATCATGCGAGGGCCTCGCTGTGCAACCCCCTGATGGGACAAGCCCAAAGTCACAACAATATCCTTTCCATTAACTCTCTATCCAGGTTGCAGAGCTGTATGAAGATCTGAAAAAACGTGTGAAACAGTTCAACATCTGTGTGACGGAAAACAGCCAGCCCTTAGACTACACCAGCATGCACACACACAAGTTAATTCTTCAGGTTTGTGCTGAACTTGCTCACTCAGTGTTTGATGTGAAGGCTTTTACTATGCGTGGACCTCTTATAGATGGTCATTGCTGGTGCCTACTACCCCAACTACTTTGTACAAGGGGAGATCGATGAGGATCTGGCTTCCAGAGAGTTGAGTGGCTTAAACCCGAGAACGACTGTGATGGTACGTATGTAATCAAATATTGTTTACTTCCTAAGCAGGTCTTTCATTGAGACTATTGGCTTGCTGTTGGGCCAATGGAGCGAGATATCTTTTAAATGTACAGTAATCCCTCACTATATCACAGTTAATTTTTTGCAGATTGAGTGCATTACAGATTTTTTTCCAAAGGTCAGTGTAGTGCAATTACTCACCTGTACATACGGTCTTGATACGGTCAACTTTGTAGGCTAATTGATTTAAATGTGGCCGCAATGACTCACAGAAGGTCAAATGGGCTCTTGTAATAAACCTAACTTGAGTACCTTACCTGATGGAAACACAAGCCACAGTCAGTGTTTTATTAAATAAATTCACAAATACAAATAGCTAATGTACAGACTCATAACGATATCGACTGAAACAAATGCAAGTAAAGAGCAATATTTAGCTTGATTTTCTACAACTACAGTACAATAGTTCAAAACAATGACTTATGAGTATTCATAATACTTTTTGCTGAATACATTGCCAGGACCGTGAGTGTGAGGAACGGTGAAAATGGTTAACTCAGGAAATCGCCTGTTCACACTATGTCCGCATGGGCTGTTGTTCATGTCATTTAAGCAGGGCATGCCCAGTAGGCCTGTGCTTGTGTTGTGTGTGGATAGTGACCTCAAGTAGACAGATAAAATACCAGCACCTCTCTCCAAAGTGCAGTTTCACAAATTGGCATTGAAATGCATATATGAAACATATATTTATACAGTAATATAATACATAATTGGTCACTACTTTGCAGATTTCATTTACTGCGGGGAGTTTCTTTAACATAACCCCCACGATAAACAAGGGTTTAGTGTAACTTTGCTGCTCTTGAGTTTTTGTGTAGTCATGGAAGAAGTTGGCTTCATTAGGCTTTTGTATCAGTTACAGTCTCGATGATACTGCAAGGTTGTCCGAATCTGCTAAATGTATGTCGCATAAAGTTAATACCATGACATGTCGTGTGCAGGTGAGGAACCTCCCTCCCTACAGTTTTCTTTACTACAAGCAGCTGCAGTCTCTGTTTCGCCAATGTGGACAGGTCAAAGCCATTTCTTTTGAGAGCTCCAGGTAGTGAAATATGACATTAGTTTGTTTTGTTTTGTTTTTATTAATCTAGAAGATCCATCACAACAATTGTTTTGTGTCTGTTTGTGTGCACAGAGCATATGTGGAATTCTACAGGACATCACATGACTCCG
This sequence comes from Phyllopteryx taeniolatus, assembly GCF_024500385.1. NCBI lineage: Eukaryota > Metazoa > Chordata > Actinopteri > Syngnathiformes > Syngnathidae > Phyllopteryx > Phyllopteryx taeniolatus. Next base: position 16,817,222 of record NC_084514.1, read on the forward strand.
CAACCCTGCCTGAGGTGTCGCTCGCCCTCCTCCTGGCCCAGCAGAAACCTGGCCTAGAGCTTTCAGTCTACCCCACAGAACAAATTGAAATCTATGCCAGGAACAGACAAATTACTCACATGAAATTTGCACGGTATAGCTCTGTTATAATGTTTCATGAAATACCCTCTCTGAACTGATATTGATAAAACCCTGAGATCACAACAAAAGCAATACATGTTACGCAGTTTTAGAACAGACCTTATGTGCAAATGACAGCACAAAAACACTGATGCACAGCTTGCCTGTGTGATTCTGCTGTTTAGGGTGAATGTAGACTTACAAAGTCAATCAGTCTATCCAGTGGGAGTGGTTAGTAGCACCCTTGACCCAGACAAACTGCCTCCAAACCTCATTTTTGCGGTGAACGTCACAACGGTCTGCATCCTACCTCATCTTGATATTTCAACAACTCTAAATACCACATATAGGCTGTCTCAATATGTCTGTGTTTCCTGCAGGTGGTGGACGTGGGTCATTTCTGGGGATTCCAGGCAGATGAAGCCAGTTTGCAGAAGCAGCGCCAACTGACAGGAGAGATCAATATGCGCACCCTGCAACCTGTGACTGTGTCGCTCTATCCCAACCTTCTATGCCTGGCGCCTTACTCTGAGGAAAACGAGCAGAGCCTCTACTACCGGGCCCAGATCCAGCACATACGTGGAAACACAGTGGAGGTAGGTGTGTGTGACATTTTCTGCTAATGATCTCCTCATCAGGCGGTGGCCGAGTGGTAGCTCAACTGCCGAGCTTGCGTGGGCCTCCTCTCGCCTCTCACATTTCAAACACATGCATGTTCAGTTAATTGACGACTTTAAATTGGTGTGAATGGGGTTGTGCACACTTGTCTGTCTATACAGACCCTTTCTGAAAAAAAATTAATAACATGGATAAGTTTATTTCTATAATTCAATTCAAAACTTTAAACTTTCATAGATAATAGATTCCGGGCCCGCAATTTAAACAATTTCAAGTATTTATTTGTTTATTTTGACATAATTTGGGCTTTCAGCTCATAAAACCCACAAAATCAGGAATTTAAAAAAAAAAAGAACATTGAGAAGAAATCACCATTTACTTGTCAGTTTTTGTAGAAAAAAAAAAGAAATTAGGGTCACCTTAAATCAATCAAAATATGGTACTTTCAAAACGATATGTTAATCTTCAATACTTGAAATTGTTTAAATTGTGGGCCCTGAGTCTATAATCTATGAAAGTTTAACTTTATGAATGGAATTATGGAAATAAATAAACTTTTCCATATTACATTTTTTTGGAAAGGGTCTGTATGTGCCCTATTATTGGCTGGTGACCAGTCCAGGGTCCACTTTGCAAGAGAGCAAAGTCAGCTGGGATACTCACCCGTGACCTTAACGAGGATAAGTGGTACAGAAAATTGATCGATGTATCTCCTCATCAATCATCAGCATATCACACTTTTGTAGTCATGACAATTTACCTTCTTGTAGATTGTGTTTATGTAATATACAGTACATACATTTTATGTAATATACAGTCAATCATGCACATCCATTATGTGTTCAACTCATTCTTCTCCATGCTTCACATGAAAGTATACCCTAGCAAAGCATGTTTTTGTTGTGCAGGTGTTCTTCTTGGACTTTGGGAACACAGTGTCTGTCCAATGCAACAGCCTGAGGGAGCTCCCATCTGACCTCCAGTCTCACCCCTTCCAGGTAGCAACAGTGTGATTTATCACTGAACTCCTTCTCACTTTCCACCATGTTGATGAACAGAACGACAAATGGAGAGCTGTCAAATGTTATGGATCGTCCGTATTTTGTTATGGAAATCACTGAACGTTGACTCATTCTGCCTGTAACACATATTGTTCCGGATATTAAAAACAAAAACAAAACAGCGTTCAACATTAATGGCCATTGCAGTGCTGTGTCAGGCCACCAAGACACTTAAGATGGAGATGCTAATACAAATTAGATTAGGTCCACTAGCAACTGATCCCGGCCCGTGGGTCTGTGTTTGCTGGGACACAGGCTGGCGCGAACAACAAGGAGCCTCTTGCTGAATCAATTATGAAACGACGCTCTGGCATGCGTAGTACGCCGTAGCACGCCGTAGCAAGTGGCAATGCTTCTGCGTCCCTTCCAACGCAAGTGTTTCGGTCACACGGGCCAATCAGTGTATTTCTTGTGATTTACACACATGGTCACATGGGTTACGCATCCAATTGGGTGCATTTACACTCAAATGAGGAATTGAAGAACACTAGCAGGCTGGCTAAGCGGCGTGGTTTCGTTTAGCCGTCCCAAAACAAAATTTTAAGCACAACGGTTCATTATTTTATATCGAGACAAGACAACAGAGCTATGGAGGCAGGCCTTTCTGTGTGGACTTTGCATGTTCTCCCTGTGCCTGCGTGGGTTTTCTCTGTTTACTCCGGTTTCCTCCTACATTCCAAAAATATGCATAGTAGGTTAATTGAAGACTCTAAATTGTCTGTGGGTTTGAATGTGAGTGCGAGTGGTTGTTTGTCTATGTGTGCCCTGCAATTGGCTGATACCCTGCCTCTCACCCGAAGTCAGCTGGGATAGGCTCCAGCATACCCGTGACCCTTGTGAGGATAAGTGGTGTAGAAAATGGATAGATAACCTTTATTAGTCCCACAATGGGGAATTTTGCATCCTTTCAGCAGCAATAGTGGAAATACAAAAAGAGCATGCAAAATAATACATTTGTGCAACAAGTACACTGAAGCCATAATCAATTAATGATTACAGTTATAGAGTAATGATTATGTTGTGCAATTGAACGGTATGCAGAATTCTTTGTATCCTATTACATAATATACTGTAATAACTGTCTTGTGGTAATGTTCTTGACAAAATAAAAAAAATATGGAAATTCAGACAAAGTTGGACAAATTGCTCTAGAAGTGCTTTTCTACAGGTTGACAGCTCTTTCACTGTCCTTCTCTTGCTCTCAGGCTCAGGAGTTCCAAGTTATTGAAATGCGTCCATCAGCTGAGTCCATCATCTGTGGCAACCAGTGGAGCAGCCGTGCCCGTCATCAATTCATGGCACTGGTGAAAGGCCGCTCTGTCATTGTTTCACTGTACTCTATTCTCCACGAAGTGATGCGTGTGCAGCTGCTCATGAGTAGTGATAAAAGCATAGTCGACATCTTTGTGGAAGAGGGTCACGCTGTCCACGTTGAAGAGAGCTTTGACTCCAAGGTAACTTGGCATTTAGGAGTCAACTACTAAAAAACACATTGCTTTCCATTCATTCAGTAACAGCATGATTAATAATGTGGTGCAAAACAAAAGTCAACCAATTTAAAATCAGACATTCCTTTTGTCTAGATAAATGATGGCGCCCTTAACGTAATATTTTTGTTGCACAACCTTTTGAGGCAATCACTGCAAAGAAACGATTTCTGCAACTTGCACTGAGACTTCTGCACCTGTCAACAGGTATTGTGGCGCAGTCTTTGTTCGCAAACTGCTCCAGTTGTCTCAGGTTTGAAAGGTGTCTACACGGTGCTGTTATCCATTCTTGGGTGTTTTTTAGCTGTATATGTTTGGTCATTATCGTGTTGGAAGACCCATGACCTGCCACTGAGACCAGCTTTCTGACACAGAATCAGATTGAGCTTTATCGACCCAGTATGTTGCAAGACACACAAGGAATTTGTCTCCGGTAGTTGGAGCCACTATAGTATAACAACAAATACATTTAGGACATAAAAGACACAAGTATGGAGTGTCATTTAGCAATGAAAGTGGACCACTAGTGTGGTGATGCTGAGATAATGGTATTTTGCAAATGATGCAGTCCTCAAGCAATTTAAAGTGACTAAAATTGCAATGATCTGGTACAGTGCGATTGCGCAAATGGTGCACAGTTGTATTTGCCCATTCTGCACACATTCACGGATGTAATGGTAGCGAATGTCTATGTATTTAGTTCTGCTGTGGTCCATGGGATTCTTCGCAATTGTGATGGCTCCTTCTTTTTTCTCCAGGATCATTGTGGGCATAGCTTTCATTCCAAGATCACTCAGTAATCATCTCAGCCAGATACCTTCTTGAGAGCAAGGTTTGCTGTCGTAATATCCTGCAGCAGCTGGATTTGCGTTGAACTTAGACACACTACTCACTGCTTGAGCTTCAGTCTGGTCGTGTGGCCATTGAAGCATACAGCAGACTTCCTACCATTGACTGTTGACGGTTTGTTGATGCACTGGCTTACTGACACCATCACTTTTCCCCAATTTGACAGTGGCATGAACAGGAGTTAGTTGAGACAGGATTTGTATTAACCAGTCCATATTTCTTCACTGTGGTTTCAATGTGCCGGCACGGTGGGCGACTGGTTAGCACATCTGCCTTACAGTTCTGGGCCCCGCCTGTGTGGAGTTTGAATGTTCCAAAAGAGGTTTCCAGATGCTGTGTGCGATTTTCATTCTTAATGACGAATCTTTTTCTTGCAGCAAAACCACGAGGTGCTGATTTCTCTGTACAAAGACATCGAAACAGGCATGTACGTCCCCAATGCTGCCAGCAGCTCCTGGAAGGATCGCAAGAAAGAGGAGAAGGAGCTCATTGACTGCCTCCTCTCCTACTTTTCCAAGCGCAGCAACCCTTATTCCAGGACAAAGGCAAGATAAGATTAAAGGCTTTAAAATGTTTTTGCATCCCATGTCTTGAAATTATTGCTGAATTAAGAAAGAATAAAATAAACTAATACTTACCAGGAAAATGTAGTACATTCAGGAGGTGCATATGCAGAACCTTTGCTCTGACTGTGACCCTATTTAACCAGGAAATGTTGCTATTTCAATTTACATAAGCCGAAGCAGATAGTTTTTTTTTGTGTGTGAAATATTCACTAATTTTGACTGCAACACATTCCAAGGGCATGTTTACCACTGTGTTACATGACCTTTCCTTTTAACAACACTATAAGCATTTGGGAACCGAAGATACTAATTACACAAGGGAACAATTTGAAAAAAAAATTCTGTTGAGTTAGATTTGTATGCTTTTTTTCTAGCACGTCACGTTTTTTTCTCCTCAGCTTACCCTCCAGATAAGCAAAATTCCCCTGATTAGACTTACCAGCTCATTACGATTGGACTCATCTACAGCCACTTGGCAACTTGTTTTTGCAATCACAATTGAGAGAGGTGTGTGCCGCTCCCAATAGGTCAGTACTATCAACAATAGTAATACAACAATCGGGACGGTCCTTTTCCTCTTTGCCCTGAAAGACACAACGTCCAAAATTTTCAAAAACTATTTGAAATGTGGACTCGTCAGACCACAGCTCAATTATCCACTTTGCGTCAGACCATCTCAGATGAGCTTGGGCCCAGAGAAGCCGGCGCAGTTTCTGGTTGTTGTTGATATACAGTATGGGTTTTGCTTTGCATGTTAGAGTGTTAATTTGTATTTGTAGATGTAGCGGCAAACTATGTTAAGCGACAGTGGATATTTTAAATGTTCCTGAGCCCACATTGTGGCAAAGTTGTGGCTACAGCGCAAGCAACATTTCTTGTCACTTTAAGACTGTTCCATGTGGGAACATGGTACGCCATTGTACTGTACTGGAAAGAAGAATTAAGAATACATTTGATTTTTTTGCTAGCTGTCCATGACCCACCCAAAATGGGTTTGCGGCTCCCGACTCACTAGTTGAGAATAACTGTTCTAATTTATTGTTCACACCACAGGTTCGTCTGTATGGACCAAGCAGTCCTCACAAAATCCAATTCCACTGCTTGTACAACAACACGTACAGCAAGTAAGTCTTTCAAAGCCACAGTTCAAGTCAAGAGGTTTGTGCCTCTGCTTATTAATGAGCTGTGTCCTTCTCCCAGGACTGTGTCCATAGAGCGATACAGCATCAACAGCATGGCTCTGAACGAAAACCCTCACTACAAGCACCAGAGAATGCTGGTGGCTGGGAGTGTGTTCATCAGATCATCAGGTGCCAGGGAACTTAACACATACCTCAAACCATAGTGATCAGTGATTCCCAACCAGTCTGCCGTGGCACATTTGTGTACCATGAGATTATCAGGTGTCATGCGGGAAATTATCCAATTTCACTTAATTCAAACTAATTTTACTTCGCAGGCCACATTAACCCCAATTTGATCTCAAGTGGGGAGGATCAGCATATTGGTGGCTTAATTAGTTATAAATAACAACTACAATACTTAGAGGTGTCACAATTAAGAGTAATCAACAACTAATTAATTATTACATTAATCGACAACTAGTTTGATAATTGTAATCATTTCTGGTGCTATTGAGCGGGCAGGTCTGAGAAGCAAACCACTTCTCCCATGATACCCTGCAAAGTACACAGGGAATCATGGAAGACGCGCAATGCAGGAAATATCATGAAGCATTAAGCAGAACACTAAAATTAAACTAGTGGTACGTCCTGCGAAGCTTAAATCAAAAGTATGGACGCATTTTGGTTTTGCAGTAATCAAAAACGATCATGAAAACATGACTGACGGATGCAAAAAAACTGCTGACCGCAGTCATCTACAAGTCTTAGGATATGTGTAATATGAGAAGCTACTAAAATTCCAAGAAGCAAGAAAGGCCAAATATCAATTTGTGAGACATTTCTATGAGGTTTTCCTCATGACAGCACGAGAGCTAAAATGTTGATGAACATACTTGAGCCAAGGTACAAAATTCCATTACGGGCGTACTTCAGTGAAACACTAAACACAACAAGATAGTTGTCCATCACAAGCAACTCAGAGCTATGTAACCACTACTGGGTAGTAATAAATATGATGAGAACATTTGAGCAGTACAAATTTTGTTCAACTACAGTAAGTGTGTTTATTCTTAACATTTGTATTATTTCTGTGTTGAAAAAGAGAAGTAGCAGGTAAATTTATTATTAATCCGACCTGAAGAGATGGTAGTTGCACTTAATTCAAATGAATGTATTTGCCCTTAAGGGTTGTTTGTTTTATATCCAAAGTTAATTTTGATACGTTTACAAGAAACAAAAGGAATTTAGGAAATTTCACCTGAACTGTGCAGTATCCAGGTATTTATTTCACAGTCCCACTAGTGGAATTTTTGCCACTGAATCATTTCAAATCATATCGTTATAGATGAACCAATATCGTTCTTGAATCGAATCAGCAATTATGAAACGAATCAACTCATTAAAACGGAGTCGTTCCACGAGTAACTCATGCCACCTGTGTATGTTATAGGCTTTAACATGCCCTGTGCACCCCCTAGTGTTAAAGAAACTTATTACAGTGTTTTGTTGCAGGTAACAACATTGTTCCAAGAGACACCTCCATCATGCCAGACATCCCTGGACTACCTGCCATTGTTTCCATGCTCTTCACCCCCATCATGGAGTTGCGGTTAGTTTTACATGGACATAACCAGTGCGCTGACACAGACTTCTGACTCACGTCAGGTTCATGTCCATTTCCTTTTTTAGCACTGATGAAGAGAAGACTCACTTCACCGGAGTACTCTGTGGTTTGGGGTGGAACAATGAAACACAAGAAGGCATCCTGCCTGAACATGACATGGAAATGGCCTTTGACGTTAAGTTTGATGTTGAAGACATCACTGAGGTAATGGCAAAGCTTTATTGGGTAAATGTAATGAGATCCAATACAAGAGCTGCATCCAAAAGTCTGCCTTTGCAAAGGTAATAATGATCAGTTTTCACAGTTTTTGGCACACACGGAACAGGTTTTGCTCCTGTTGTGAAGTCATTATAGTACAATTTCAATTGTGCAGCTCTGATTAGATGAAAGGATTAAAAAATACAGTGATCTGATTCCATTAGCAATAGACCTTAAGGACCTATCTCACTGGGCTTGAGACTAGTTGGTCTCCCGGTCCTCTCCCGAGCACCGGTGACCATCAACACACGTTTTTCCCCATTTTGTTCTTATAAACATATGGCGTAATCCATTATTGTTGTCGTTGCAATGGTAACGAGTGTATTCAGTCGCATTTGAGTTGACAAGATGAACCCCAATGATCGTAAAAGTCTAGGAATACAAGATTTTATTGCAGTTGTCTGACATAGTGCAATTGTGAAAGACCAAATTTGTCTTGTAGTCTGATCCAGGCGTTACGTGTTCTCTGTCCCACACCGCTGACATGTTTTTTAAATAACTTTATTGGTGGTCAGATATTTACAGTACTACGTCAAAAGACATGCGACAAGGCTAAAAATAAAATAGCTTTTGGATTCAAATATACTGTACACGATGGCGACGCGGAGTAAATGTCTTTTGCGGAGCTGATCGGATCGGCGAATTATGACATTAAAGCCAATCAGCATAAAATGCCGATACCGATCAGGCCAATCAGATCGTTGTATAGTCTAGTGATAAGCTAAAATTTAAATCACAATTAAAATTTGAATTGCTCAGCCCGTGTTTAATTTATTTATGTAAGTGTAAACGGTTTCGTCTGAATTGCAAGCTGTTATTAAGCCTGTGTGTCTGCATTTTTTTTTTTGTCCTGTCCTGTTCAGCTGCATGGCCTTGCAGAATGGTGGCTCTGTATGCATTTTGTGATAGAACAGTTTCACTGTGCAACAGAGGAGTTTGAAATACTCTGCTTATTTTTAAATTATTCTGATGTTTATAGAAAATGCAGCCGGACAGAAAAGGGTTTTCGGAGACGGACAGAGTGGATAAGGGGAATAGTTATGGAATCATTCATATCTAGAAAAAAAAAATCTGGATCTTTCAGTAGAGAAGTATTAAAGTGCCAGGTTGGAGATGGTATCATGTTTGATTCAAGTTGGAGGCAGAGAGAAATTGGCGCATGATCACTGATTTATTATTGGATGTATTTTAGAAGTAATGTTTTGAGCATTTGAGTTATTTGTAATAAAGCAGTCAATTCTAGAGAAGGAGCGGTGTACTGACGAAAAAGTGTATTCCTTTTTGTATAATTTTAAATTAAAATACAGATTACAGGTGGAAACCGATGTCTTGCTCTCGTTGGGGTATCAGTCAATCAATCAATTTTCACTTTCCATCGCCCTATTTAAAAAACAAACACACATTATGTTATATCTTTATTTAAAGAATATATATATATATATATATACACACACACACACACCAAGTAAAGTACTGGCCCCATTCTCAAATTCTGATATTTTTGCATTCCCTACTCTGTTTAAGATTTTAAAAAAACCTATATATATATATATATATCAAAGATAACCCAAGTTAACATAAAATGCTGTTTTTAAAATGGTGATTCCATTTATTAAGCGGGGTACAGCCTGAACTGGGCGCCAGCCAATCGGAGGGCACATATAAACAAACAACCATTCACATTCACACCTATGGCCAATTTAGAGTTCAGTTAACCTACCATGCATGTTTTGGGATGTGGGAGGAAACCGGAGTACCTGGGGAAAAAAACCCAAGCAGGCACTGGGAGAACATGCAAACACTACACAGGCAAGGCCGGATTTGTCCTCCGAACTGTGAGATGTGCTAACCAATTGTCCACCGTGCCCCTTAAATAAAAACACCATTTAAGAAGAGCATTTTACTTGGGTTAGCTTTGTCTGATATTTACATTTGTTTTAATGAGTTTCAGTGTTGACATGGGAAAACTATGCAAAAAATTTGTTTGAGAAGGGGGGGCCAATACTTAACAAAACTGTACTAGGGATGCAGCAAAATGTTTGACCACCAAATATTTTAAATATAAATATATGTACATCTTCGGTTTTCAAATGAAAGACTTCTGTCATTGAAAAAACATGACCGAAACGGGATGTTGTGATGACGCAAGCAAAAACGTTTAAAGCTCTGGGCAGGCTATGCAGTGCATAGCCCCCGTCTCTGTCGCGGCTGGCCGAGCACTGCCTTGGAGCTCAGAGTAGGATTACACTTTGAAGAAAAAGAGGTCGGAGGGGCAGCCACTAGAGGAGACCACGAAACGGTACGGGTTAGCCCACCCAGAGTACTTGCTGGCTGGTCACGAGGACTGGAACGTCGCGGTGCACTGGCATGGAGCTCGGGATAAGATTAGACTTTGGAGAAAAAGAGGGGAGGGAAAAAAAGAACTGGCTGGAGTTAGTGGTGCCTCATGCCTCTGTGGCCGCTCAGGGTGCACCTCGGATGGCCGAGGTGGACAGCGAGCGCAGCATTACCCTGCCGCAGCAACCAGCCATTGGCCCAGGGTGAGATTGCTTCCTGGCTGCCTTGGGCTGCCTCTCCGGCGGTCGTGAAAGTGTGCACATCGCTTGGTAGGAACCAGAGAGCTCGCACTAAGACAGATTTCGCAAAGTGCAGAAAATGATCCAACTGAGGAATTCCTTTTTTTCTATCATTTCTATTGGTGTTTTTTTGGGGGGGGGGGTTTTCAGCCTTGGTTTCCCATTTTCAGTTTCCATTTCGGCCACTGATTCTCATTTTGCTTTATCACTAACTACACTATATAGGCCTATATCAGCAATTTCCGGGAGAATTGGTTGTCATCTTGTCTGGAGACATCTCCAAGACCTCATTCTAGTGAGAGCACAAACAATAATATTGGTTTCCCAGGTCGCTGGAGTCGCCGCGACTGATCAGCTTGCGCAGTTGCGGCGACGTCTCTGCCAGTGTGATAAATTTGGTAAATTATAGAAACTTTCCAGTGTTTTCACTTTTGCAGTTCTTTGATTACTTTGCCCTCAGATAAATGCTTTGCGAGTGGCTATCAACCGCCTGGTGTGTGAAGGGCCGAGTGGCACCATCCACTTGGGACCCGACAGGATAGGCCAATTTCAGGAGGACTGTCGTGAACGTCTCATCAGGTCCCACCCACACTCCTGCACACTTCTGTTGTCAGAGGTTTCGTGTAATGAAAACAGCGATTCATTACCAGTTTCATATAGATTGTTCACCAAGTCACCTCCGAGGGAATCTGTCACTCCAGTGCACTACGAAAACGCAGGGAGGTGGAACCAGGTATGGTGCTCATTCGTGGTCTTTTATTCATGTGTTAACTTATGAAACGGATTATTGGGCTTGTTGATATGTTGCATTCTTCTGTGTGCTGCTTCTACAGGTTGAGCCTTCACTCAAGATGGACAGCACTGAGGTTGGAACTGGCAAATCAAGAGGAGTTCTCTTTGAGCTACATCCCCTCATTCTCCTCAACAACTGATAAGCTATGTACTGCATTTGCACTATTTCCTCTCTTTATATTTTAATTTACTTCAGGAGTTTACGATTTATTTTAACTTCCAGTGGGACTGTAGCTTTCAAAGGCAGTTTCTTTGTCCATGTTTGTTGTAGATATTGTCATGTCGAAGTGTTTGGTTTTATCTCTGTTTTGGTTTATTTATTTGTATTTTTTTTCTTGTTCAAACAGTTCCTCGGCAGTGGCAATAAAAATAGTTTGTTCCAACAGATGGCACTTGCCAGTCACTCTTAGGTCCTGTGACCCAACTTGCCACCATGCACACTCATGCACGCACACATGCGCACGCAGGCACAAAAGTCACACAGACACGCACACACACACACACGGTAATACAAGCTGAGTGATGTTTCTATTCACTGCCTTGGATGATTTGTTTGTATTCAAATCTCCCTAACCTAAATATCTTAACATTGATTCCCCGTACACTGTTAATATGCAAATGTATTAGCTGATATTGTCATCAATGAAAAAATGTGACCTCGTCAGTAAGTCAATTAAGGAAATGTTATCCATCAAGGTACATTTATTTTGTCATGTTCTTGTATTTAAATACATAGTGTAAGTGCAAATAGTTAAGAGTCCAGGGTCTAGGGAACTACACAGTATAGTAGAACATAGTACAAAGTTGGACAGTTATTCAAACAAGCTTGTTATCACCAGATACCCCTTGTCTTCATAGTAGTTGTACAACAGTACCCACAACATTAGCGTGTGTGTTGTTCCTTATTGGTATACAAAAGCAAAAACCTATAATACCACATCTAAGACGCATATTTTAAAATTAGTTTGTGCTTGGAAACACAAAAAGGAAATCGTCTATACAGTCCCCTCCAAATGTATTGGAACGGCAAGGTCAATTCCTTAGGTTTTTTTTATTTATTGATTTATTTTTTATACTGAAGACATTTGGGTTTCAGATCAAAAGACAAAAGTTCAGAATTCCAGCTCTTATTGCATGGTATCTACAACGAGATGTGTTAAACAACTCAGGTTAAGGTCCGGTGATTGACTTGGCCAGTCTAAGACCTTCCACTTTTTCCCCCTGATGAAGTCCTTTGTTGTGTTGGAAGTGTGTTTTGGGTCATTGTCAGGTTGCATGATGAAGCTTCTCCCTATTAGTTTGGATGCATTTTTCTGTAAATTGCCAGACAAAATGGTTTTGTGGACTTCAGAATTCATTTTGTGTCTACCATCATGAGTTACATCATCAATAAAGACTACTGAGCCCGTTCCAAAAACAGCCATGCAAGCCCAAGACATGACATTACCTCCACCATACTTCACAGATGAGCTTGTGTGTTTGGATCATAAGCAGATCCTTTCTTTCTCCATACTTTGGCCTTTCTATCACTTTGGTAGAGGTTAATCTTGGTCTCATCAGCCCAGAAAACTTTGTTCCAACACTTTTGTGGCTCATTGCTGTACTTCTTTGCAAAATCCAATCTGACCTTCCGATTCTTTTTGCTGATGAGTGGTTTGCATCTTGTGGTATGGCCTCTACGTTTCTTCTCTCAAAGTCTTCTTCAAACAGTGGATTGTGATACCTTCACCCCTGCCCTGTGGAGGTTTGCAAACCATTCTGTCTGAAAATTTAAAGCAAAATGCATCCAAACTAATCAGGAGAAGCTTCATCATATAACAAGACAATAACCCAAAACACACTGCCAGGACTTCATTGGGGGGGAAGAAGGCCTTAGACTGGCCAAGTCAATCAAAAGGCCTTAGGCCAATAGAGCATGCATTTTACCTCCTGAAGAGGAGACTGAAGGGAGAAACCCTCACAAGCAAGAACTGAAAGAGGCTGCAGTAAATTCCTGGAAAAGCATTTCAAATGAAGTCAATGGGTTGCAGGCTTGATGCAGTTATTGCAAGTTAGCGTTATGCCACCAAATATGAAATGTTATTCACTTTTAAGTTAATTTAATCTCTTTAGTCTCTTCAAATACTTTTGCTCACTTAAAAAGTGGGTGGCTTTAAACAAAAGGTGCTCTGTCCTGAGTTGTTTACCACATCTAGATGTAAATGAAATGAAAGCTGGCGTTCTGAACTTTTGTCTCATATTCACCTTTTGATCTGAAACTCAGATGTCTTCATTATACAACAAAAACAAAGGAATATACCTTGCCATTAGAATACTTTCGGAGGGGACTCTGTGAGAAGCCCCATCTGCTTACTTGAACATGAAGCAGCGAACATTGGCAGCAGAGCAAGACTGTGGCCACTTAGCTGTTATTCTTTTGTGCCACACCATACAGGTTTGTGGTAAACACTGCAAAAGCTAAAATGTAGCGTGGTTTTCAAAACGGCACAAAATATAGCAAATATTTACCCAAGGCTCGACTTCATGCTTTTTTTTAATAATAAACACAAACAAGTCTTGTCTCTTTAGTTTTTTGAGTTGTGAACTTGTATACCTCGAGGCGTTATGAATGTGATTGTGTGTTTTATTAGTGTTTACACTGCTCTAGACAGGGTGAAGGCTTCTCTAGTGGATGCTTTTAGAGAATACCAAGATGACAAAGCCTGATGCCCCTCTGACGGTGACCGCGCTCTTCAAGCACGAGCGAGCGTCCTCCATGAAACTTGTGGATCTACTCCTCCTTTCTCTTGGCCCCAGGGATCTTTGCTTGTATCCTAGACACAGATAACAAGTAGGAATTGCATGTTTTTGATAGGATTAAGTCTCAGTTAGACAGTAAAGCACCTGCTGCTCCGTTCTCTCTTTTTATGGTGCTCAATTGAGCCTACAAGTTAGGTTTTACTAAATAAGGAGAATGATGGTGGACATTAAAAAAAGTGCACTTGTAACTACTATAGGTTTTTGTTTTTTTCCCACACCTGGATGTTGACCATTGGATGAAAGACTTTTAATCTTAGTTTCAATACGTAAGGGACTGTTCTTTAATGCTTAAGTCCTTATGTGCTTTGAAAAAGTTTTCTGAATGTACACTCACTTCCCCACCACAGAGTTGACATGGGTCCATATTAGTCCCACGTATTGATCTATCTGTGCCTACAAGAAGGGGGGGAAAAAAAAAAACATGATTTCCTTTTATTTATTTTTTTGTCTAATAGACCTTATGATGGTTTAAGGTTGCAAATCTTTACCTGATGCTTCTCATATACCACGGGCATGGTGAACATGGAGACCACAGCTGTAGGCATAAAAAGAGGCATTACAATGCACTGTATTCTCACTCAATGTGTGAACAAAACTACTGGCGTATCTTGGGCAAACTGTGTAAATATCTACACTACAAAGTTATAGCTCCTGGCACACTGACAGACATGCTGCCCTACTTAGGATTACATACATAAAAGCTAAAAATAACCTGTGTATCCAGTTCATACCGACACATATTGCTCCCGATGTGTAATGCAAAAAAAAGTCTCTTAAGTCAACACGGGGTGGAGTAAGGCACAGAGTGGGGTGAGTCAGGGTGACCTCACCTAGGATGACCAGTGTCAGGCCGTTGAAGAGAGCGCCCACATAGGTCAGAAGCCACATCAGCACAGCAAACTGAACAGAAAAAATCGAATTTTAAAATGGTTTTCCTTTCATTGTTGGTAATGGAATTTAAAAGCCCCAAGAGGCAGATCCTGCCATGAGATGTTTCCACCAAACATGGTCTGCTCGTCACGGTAGAGTGAGGAATGTTAAAACCTGATCTTGCTCATGGGTGTGTGTGTTACTTGCTACTTAAATGTGTGACATCATAGACGTGCGTCACAGGGTACCCAGTCAATGATTTCAGCAAAGTAGAGGTAGGCCTACTTAACACTATAAACAAAGGACAACAATGCAACATTTTTTGAGCATGTGCCTGTTTTGTCCTTTCCATTCCTGTTTTTACTGGTCATTCCTGTTGTCCACCCTTTTGGTATGTTGGTTGGTACACCAATGGTAGGATGCCAAAAAGTATGAGAGTTAAGATTAGTAATTTTAGCACACTAAGTTACTTATACATCGGAAATCCTAAAGAATCGTGAACAGACTCAAACTGTCCTGCTTGGTGGAAACAGGACTTGGTGAAATAACTTCCAGACCAGTGCCAAAAACGGAAAAAATGATTGTATGCAAACCTTGAAAGAGTCAATCAGATCTTGAACAAGGAAAAGCCTGCGCAGCTCCCTCATGCAGGTGTTGGTGTAGAGCAGGATTTTGTCAGCATATTTGCTAATTTGTTCCTGGGATAGAGATATTTCCATCTCCAGGTAGCCTCTGGATTGATGCAAGTACAGAAATTAAGTCAATCAATATGCAAACCCTTTAATGGATGACAAAATGTGGTGTGGTCATGGTTCACTCACTTAAAAGGATGCCCCTCATCCGTTTTCTGCACAGCCTGGAGCACAGATTTGTAGATGCGGAAGCTGATGGTGGCAGAGAGGGCAGCCAGGGCTAAGTAGGCCCCAACACTGACCACGCTGAACTGGGTCAGAGAGAAGAGGAGAAGAAGCACGCCGCTGAACACGGCCCCTGACTGCTTCACATTCCTCCAGTAGAGCAGGTCAATAGCTGAGGGGTGAGGACAGAGACAAACTGGGTTACGACCCACAAACAGCGTGACCAGTTATTCAGCAATTGGGACTTTTCATTAGTCAAATATGTTCTCGCACCCCCTACTATGCCTGTTTGGCAGTGGATGCTACACACCACACATCTGGGTCAAATAGCTGAAATATGTCATTTATTGGCATCAGCACACCCTTGGTTCTGGTTCTAATCTAGCTTCCTCGTCCAACTATGCGACCCAGTGCCTGGTGGAGTTGTCGCTCTACATCCATACAGGCCCCTTTGCTGGTCTCAGTTCGTTCATCACTGTTAACACCTGGTTGAGAGCGATCTCATACGTACACAAACATACATCCCATCCAAACGAGACAAAAAGCAGGCGTCATATTGCACAAGTTGCCTGAGGAAAATTAATGATTGACCCGTGGCTGACAGAAATGGGACCACAATCAGCATTTGTTTTTTTAAAAGATAACGGTTCAGTGTGACATGGCCACACTGATAAGCACTCAAGTGATGAAGGATGGTGATGTATGGAGAAACTTCGTACTTCAACACTGACCATACTTTTTGTTGGCTTTGCAGGGCAAGATCTAGAGGTGGCAACGGTGCCCATCTGTAGGTCACCTGAAAATGTAGGCTGGTTCCCATGGTAACAGATGCCTTTTATTACCATTATGTACATCCCTGCTAATCCGCCGACAATAATATGTTCACCGTGCATTCGCTGGAGTTGACGCCTGACCAGGCCTTATCATGTCTGTATGCTGAGAATAGTAGAATTGCTCCTGAGAATGATCCCGCCGGTGCCTTTCTTCTCCTTCCGAAGCAGTGCAACTGCTTTTTTGCCTGCTCTAATTTTAGCCATAGAGTTGTCAATGGCATAGTGATGACGGCCATCTTTGCTTGCCTCTGAAAAGGCGTCTGTGAAGTCTGGAGTAGACCTCAGAGCGCTTTAGACTCATTTTGACTATGTGGGCGCACGCTCTAACGGTTCCCCTTACTTTCTAATGCAACATATATTCATCGTCTCTTCTCAGGACGCAATGATGTGTTGCATATCTATCAAGTAGAAGTCATCAGGAGGAATTGGGAATGGCGATCGACATGCTCTGCCATCCCTATCTCTGACGACAAGCTGGGCCTGTTGGAGATGCTGTGAGAATAACGCATGCATGCACAGGTGTGTACCTACTGCACTAGCACTAGTACCCCCCTTGTACACACACACACACACACACAGAACGCAAAGCAGCTTTACTGTAGAGACCGGGTAAGTGCCGCACAGCCACATTGTAGAGGTTAAAGCATTAGCTTTGTGCAGTAGAAGCGGGTACTGACCTGCGGCTCCCATGGCTGAACAGGGAAAGAGGCAGCTGCTTTATTCACGGACAAAAGGAGAGTGTTGGGGGGGGGGGGGGTGCGTTTGTCCCCCCCCCCCCCCCCTCACACACGCACACACACACACTGCAGAGGAAAGGAGGATCTACAACCACACTAGCCAATCAGCAGCTGTCTGATGAGTGACAGCGCTTTAAGGGGGGCGTCTATGGGTTGGGTTGGCAAAGAAGCACAATGCAATCCAGCACACACACTCGCATTTCGATATGGTCTTTTGAGCTCGGGCAGCACTGCTGTCTCGTGGCAGAGTTTAAAACCAACACATTAAAACTACCGTTTGGTGCTTTAACATTCAAATTGAATCACTTCTAAAGACGCGCACATACAGTGGCCATTTACGGGTGCTCCATCACAATGGTTTGGTGGCAATAGTCTGCCGAGCACCTGCCTGATGCAGTTACCATAGCTACCATATTCGCTCCATTTTATCACCGAGAGATTGGAGAAAAGGAGTGTGTGTGTGTGGGGGGGGGGGTGTTCTTTGGCAGAGATTTATTTGGTCTGAATCTGGGGATCCACAGGGACATAATGAGTGTGCACCCCTGTAAAGATCAAGACTGCCACTCCCTTTTACTGTGGAAAACAAAGGGACAAAGGCAGGTTAGCAGAGGTCTCTTACCCGTAAAATGACTAACCCTGCATGTAAAGGGATGAGGAGAGGAGGTCAGTCTTATGATTTAATATATACAAACACCCAAATTGAACAGACAACGCTTTCGTCATTTCGTACAGAATGACTGTTGTGCCATTGAGGGGCCTGTTAGCTATTAGCGCCCATCGTCATCATACATAAAGAAAACAGAGCAAGTGATTATCACCCGTGACAAGAATAAGAATCCCTCCCACCCTTTTTTTTTTTTTTTTTTTCCTGAAGTGAAACTAGTTTAGCCTGACCTCATTAAATCACTGAAGACATCCTTGTGGCCTCAAACAAGTCATCAGCCCAAGTGTGCAAACATGCAATGGGACTTCTGCTGCCAAACAGTTTAAAATGTAGGATTTGGACATGTTGCCCTTTGAAACATCCAACTTTCATAAAAAAATAGATTTACTCACCACGATATTAGCTACACTTGCACCATCTATGCATAAAATTCCCTTTTACAAAATCATTTTGCTCAATTTTGATTGACAGTGTTAATTTGTTGAATATTGTTTTGTAGATGCAGTTTGCAGTATTCCACTGAGATGTGTTATACATGTTTATTAGCTTTCTCAACTACTAGTCCAACAACATTTGTTCTACTCAACGTTGCGACTGATAGAATAGTTAGCAATTTGCAAGGAAAAGCCGGTAATACACAACAGAAGCTAACATTCACAGTGGAGTAGAATTTTAGTGTGAGTCATCTTAATTCCCTCCTGCACTCTTTGTATTATATCTGACACATGCATCAAAATGACGAGGAGTGACTCCACCATGTCACGTAACTACATATCTAAACATCTTAATAATCTCGTACACATTAAAGATGCAATCACTGATTACTTTGGAAACATTAATAAAGAGGCAGCAAGATTTCACCAGGCTATGCGTCTGTCATATTTAAACATACCTTACGCATTTAACAAGGACATGCATTTACAAGTGCCCCCCCACTGCATGTATGTGAGATCCTATCATTATGGAGAAGTGGATGTAGCTGCTTCACTTTAAACACTTGTCCGGTTTAAGATCAGTGAGTCAGTTGTAGCGCATATAGAATGACGTAACACCATCATTGAGGCTTTATTTACTCAACTCCTGTGAATTGTGGCACAGCATCTTTTTCCAGCGGAGGCCGCCATTTGAAACGCGGGATTCAACTATCGCTATGGTTTGTGGATGCATCCTACCGGATAACTTTAAATGGACATCAATGTGGTTACATAATCAAATTGCTCATGCAGCCATAGGGCTAATAACCAACTGGTATGCTGACATTGGAAACTTCTAAAATCGGCATTTAAAATCAGAGGCCAGTCGGGAGGTGATAATGATGCTCTCTGGATACAGGCAGAGGGAGGATGTCCCCCCCCCCCCCCCATCACGTTCTACAAGGTAGCATGGTGGTACAGCAGATAGGTCTGATGTAATCGGGATGGGTGTGCCCTGGTTACCATGGGAACAGTGTCAGTGCTGGCCGAATTCTCGTCGTGGCAATAAAACGGCATATGCATGTAAAAGCGGTACCGTTTAAATTGTATATATTAAATATTAACATTAATATTAAATGTCTTTGCATGCATGTCAATATGAACAGCATGAATGCTGCTATGTATGCAAGTTACTCTCATCACTCGCCCCACGCTCCTCCCGGTTTTGTCCTCACACATGTAACACAATTGATTGTGCCATCAGGGTGTGTCTGTGCAAAAGGGAGGTAAGTGACATTGTTCTGTGATTCAGTGATTTACGCACGTAAGCAAAGCACACTCAAGACTACACATTGAAAGAAATTGGAGACATTTAAGTACATGCAAGACAGACACATAATTTGCATGCACACAAACAAATCCAAGCAAGTACCCTGGCCCTTCCAGCCGCTCCAGGAGCTTTCCTTCTTCATCACGTCTGCAGAGGCCTGCATGCTGGTGATCACTTTTATCCGTTCTCTCGCTTGCTCTTTTCAAAAATAAATTTTACAGCGTCCACCTTCTTGTTTGTGCACCTCTTCTGTGGCTCGTGCTCACTCGCTCATCGCAGAGAAGGCATGAATGGTCGAAAAAGGATGCAGAAGCGTGGCGCAGATGACAGTGAGGGAGGGAGCGTGGGAGGGAGGGAGGGAGCGAGGATTCCTAGATGCTGCTGGCTGGCGGAGCTCACGCACTGATGCTGTGGATTGGCAAATGTGTCTGTGTGTGTTTGTAGCTAGGAAAGGGGGAAGGGGTGCAAATTGTAAACATCACAGTTGCTGCTGCAATAGCAAACCAGCCATGCGATGATTAGTAGTCAACGGGGATGAGAGAGTGGGTAGGCTTTTGTCTTGAAAGGGTTTGCAGCCTAGGTTTTCGCAACAAAAGCCTAACCAGTGCCGCTAACGGACGGTGGGAGGCAAAGCAGGCTAATCCATCATCATACAGCGGTACATTGACTTTTTGAGTTTTATTTCATTCTGCGACCAAGATCGTAACTCACTTTATTTTCAATTCATCCATCAATTTTTGCTATTGAAATGAATTGAAATTCCATTATTCCAGCTACCAAAAAAAAACCTAACTTTTTTGTTCTGTATTTTAATCAAGAAAAATAGCCCCGTATTGTATAAAAAACTGAATGTAATGAAGTAAACTGATTTTGCAAAGTGTTGTATTGCACGTGTGCTTTACAGGGACGTGGCCTAGTGAGTAACGTTAGGAGCTGTAGTCAGGTTGGCTTAGTTGGTTGGATTTGTCTGCGTGTGAGCGTCTGGGCATGAGTTGTGGCTTTTCAGCAGCTCCATGCGATTGTCCTTTGTGTGTGTGTGTGTGTGTTTGACTGTGCCATTCAATAAACGGCTGCAAGTGCATCAGTGACTGTGGCTCTCTTTGCCCACATGTAAGGGCACTACAGTACCTTTAGTGCATCCATTTCCCCCCCCCACTTCACTCGAGTAGCAGTGTGTCTGAAGCTCACTCGTTTTGGCTCTCAAAGCAAAAACAATCGACCAAGTGACCGCTCATAACGCAAATAAACTAATCAATTGGGGCACTGGTAAATCAAGGTACCGCTTTTACTTTCAAATCATTAAGTGTTGAATGCTAGTATTTATTTAAGATTGTTTGTGATACAGTATGATTTTCTTTAAAGGTTGAGGATTGCAGACCAGTTGTGCTGTGACAGTATTTATGGTTGTGTTGAGCTACTCAAATGTCCAATTTCCACTGTGACTCATTGAGTGCTTTTGCTTTAATAATGAATATGGAGAGGCATGCATTTTGCATGCGAGCTTAAGCACAATAGTCCTTGTTTATTGCATTGAGGACGTGTGTGTTTACTGACTTCCTCCCCCAGAATAAGGGCAACTGCAAATGCAACAGATATATGGAAGATGTACCTGAAACAAATACGAGTGAAACTGCACAGTCACCATGATGTCAATAGTGACAGGAAAACACTCCCTTGAGCTACATCTCAAAGAACCCATCCCCCGCCCCCTGTTGGCGACCCCACCTTACACCTTCTGTTCACTGCAGCCTCCACACTGCCAACACCCACTACCAAGTAGAAAAAAACAGATTCTCTGAGCCAGACTGAACGTGCTCCCCCATCGGTGTTGCTATGGTAACTGGGGATGAAGCTCCAACCTACGGTGCTGAACAAAGATACACTGCTCCCTCTAGTGGTGGACAAACAGACATATGACCTGTTTTTTTTTTTTCTTCCTTGTATTTCCAGAACCTTCTCACAATAAGTAAACAAAACAGAAAGAGCTCGATCAGAAGCAGTAAAAATACTTGGCACCTCAACTTCCCCTTAAGTTGGGCCTGCAAGTATCGTTAGCACCCACTAATGATATATATTCATGTCTTTTAAGGGGATGCATCCCAAGAAAAACATTCTTTTTTAGCCATTAAACAATATGGAGTGCAAGTGTAATCCCTTAAACCACCTTAAAAATCTGACGCACTCCCATGGTTCTTTATGTAAACAGGGAGAGAAAAGATGACCAATGGTAGGCAAAATACACATTCTAAGGTTAAACGTGCATCTTAGATTGAATAAACGTCATCTGACTGTGACTCCCGTGTCTGCTTTACCTAATCCCAGGATTTGAGTCCAACAAACAAGGAGCAATATGCTGCAAAATGCATCATCTCTACGATTTAAATATCACTCTTTGCTCACCATCAGCTAATTTCTTGGTTTACAGGTCTGACAATACAGTTTGTCTCCCTTTTTCGCATAGCCAAGATGTGAATTGATGCAATTGAACTCTTGTTTTTTCTCCTTTAAATACGCCACTAGGGGGAAGCAGACTCACGACAAGGTCTTCACACGTGCACATAGAAGCAGAGCAGCTGGGTAAGTCTGTGTGTCTCTCTCTAAACAAGCCTGTTTTAGTTTGTGGCCTTGTCAACAAAGCAACACAACAGCACGCCATGCAGCAGCTTGCAGTAGACAAACCAAGTCAGGGAATGTATTGCAAGTGCTAATAGGGCTATTTAAATGATGGTCTTTTCGGCTGAAAACTGATCAACAGTTCATTTACGAGACACTGGCACCTTGAAATCTGAAAACATTTGAAAATGGGTATCAAAGTGTGACTTTTTGAAAACTTTATCGATTAGGTATGAATGCTAAACAGTTATCTGTAAAAATGGAGGACATGCATATGTGTCGGCTTGTGTTCAGTCTGGGCATGTTCGAGTACAGCACATCACAACCAAAAAAAAACAATGCAGTACTGAGGGACGGGTGGCACAGTGCCCGACTGGTTAGCACATCTGCCTCACTGTTTTGAGGACCGGGGTTCAAATCTGGCCTTGCCTGTGTGGAGTTTGCATGTTCTCCCTGTGCCTGCGTGGGTTTTCTCCAGGTACTCCGGTTTTCTCCCACATCCCAAAAACATGCATGGCAGGTTAATTGAAGACTCTAAATTGCCCGTAGGTGTGAATGGTTGTTTGTTTACATGTGCCCTCCGATTGGCTCGCAACCAGTTCAGGGCGTACGCCTCCTCTCGCCCAGAGTTAGCTGAGATAGGCTCCAGCATAACCTAGTGAGGATAAGTGGTATGAAAAATGGATGGATGGATTGTGAGTGACAGAGGTGCTGTTGTACTATTTGTTTCGCTCCCAACAAAGTCTACATGAACCACTGAAATGCATGACTTACAGGACATATATACAATTTTAAACACACATACAGTGAATCATCTCGATTCGCAAGGGCTAGGGACCAAATCCCGCCTCGAATAGCAAACATCTGCAAATTGTAGACTTGATGCCCACCCCCATGTTAATAGTTTAAACCTACTACTACTCAGCTAAAATCTACTCAAACAATGATCCCAAAACACTTAAATATACTTTCAAACTTATCTTACAACAGTACCCTTGAAAAGAAATGGCTTGCATCTTATTGGATTTAATTAAAAGAAAATATATATATATTTATATATATATATACGGGAAGTGCGAGAACACTGATGTGTATGACACCGCTTCGCAACCTCGTTAAATACCGATTACTACTTTCCTATTGGCCATTTTATTACAATTTTGACTCGATGATACATAGACTGTTAAACCTACTGAGCTCGTTCATCACGTTGCTATTTGCTGTCAAGCGCGCCAGTTATCAAGCTGGTGGTCAACGCTAGCTACTCCTCCACTAGGATGGCGCCATAGGCACGTAGCTTTTAGGGGGCATCTTAGGGGTCATTACAAAAAGAGCACAAAATATGTGGATAGGTGGGAATAGGTGTTTTTCACTGCATAGTGTATGTGCAGACCAATGGTATGCAAAAGGTGGTTTACAGCATTAACTCTGCAATGCTATTCCTCAATATTGTGGCATATTTTGAAAGGTGAAACAACTGACTAAAAAAGTCAAGCGCTGGTTAATCACAACACATAGAGACAGTAAGGTTTGGAAAGATCAAGATGGAGAAGAGCTAAAGTATAATCATTCTCACCTTTTTTTTTGTTCAAACCTTCCAGGAGGAAGGAAGGAGTTGATTTCCCAAGATCCACTTTGCCTTCATTGGTCTTCTTGTCCTCCAGATTGAACCTCTCTGGACGCACCTCTGGGGGCACAGTAGCAGTCGGAGGCTTGGGCTTGCTCAGGCGCTCTTCCTCTGCTCTGACCTTTTCTTTGACCGAGGGCTCGGCTGATGCAGCCCGAGGGGCACTGCGGGCAGTAGGGACACTTGGAACCAGGGAAGAGGGATGGCCGGCTCCGAGATTGGGGCTGCCCACGCCCTGCTCTCTTTTGGGACTTTCTTCTGATGCTGACTCAATGAAGAGGTCGCTGTCGAGCTCCGCCTCTCTCTCCTCACGCAGAATGCTGTAGGCTGCAGGTGGGCCATGGTTGCCGGCCAGGCTGGAACCAACCTTAGAAACAACCGGGGGGCTGTCAAAGGGACCGCTGGACTGGTTGAAGGTGCCCTTGCTTTTAGGTGGTTCGGCAAACGGGTTGATATTGGCCTTGGGAGAATCCTCAGACACCAGTTCAATCTCGGAGTCTCCGGACTCTGCACTGCTGCCATCTTGGTCCCTGCCACCGACCTGTGGACCTGGACTATATTTGGTAGCTGCAGACTTCGCTGCATCAGCCTTGAACACATCATGGGAAGGGAACTCTTTTTCTGCAGAAAAATAAATACTACAGTCTACTATGAATTCATCATTCAATCATTCAGATCATCATATCTTAAATATACAGTACTGTAAATCAGGGGTGCACAAACATTAGTGCTCAAGGGCCACATTTGATTTTTAAAACGGACAGGTGAAGAAAAAGTTTCCAAAAACGTGTATTAAAAAAGTTTCTTTTAATGAAATCATTCACGTTTTACGTTTATAATTCATTTACCAATTTAATAAAAAAATAAATGTATGTAAAACTTGTGTACTTATAACAAAAAACTGTGATAAGATAAAGGAATGAATGATTTTACATAACAAATAGAGTTAGGATCCTTGATATTGTGAATGCTTGGAGGCCAGATTAAAGAGTGGACCGGGTCATTTTTGCTCACCCTTGCTATGTATACGGACAGACGTATTGGGACACCTGGTCAATGTCATCAACAGGAATCCAAAAATGTGGAGTTGGTCCACCGTCTGGAGCTATAAAAGCTTCCACTCTCTTTGGAAGACTTTGTACAAGATTTGTTGTGTTTTGTTCTCTTAATAGAACTTTTGTGTGTTCACAGGTCACTGACGGACCTGAGAGATTAATTAATATTCTAGTTAATCCCAAAGGTATTAATGTGTTTTCTTCCACAGCAAAGTCATCGAAGCATGAATGTCGCTTTGCGCACTGGGGCACATGCTGGAACTCAAAACTGTTCCCACAAACTAAGACGTGTCCCAAGACTAGGCAATATAACAATAAAACAAGTATATGTGCTGTGCTTACGTGTAGGTGAAGCATTGGGGGTTGAGGCGGGGCTCTCGTCCTCTGGTTCTGACAGGGTTACAGTGGGGACCCCCTGCAGGCCCACACTAAGCACATTTTCACGATCACGGTCACACCCAGTGGCTGGAGGGGGGCGCTGCTGAGGCTCGGCCTTGGATGCTGGAGCCTGCGACTCGGTTAGGGTGATCTTAACGGGGCTGGCTGACTGTGGTGTGCCTCCCAGGTTCCGGTAGGAGCGGTAGTCGGACGGCTCCTCATCAGACGGCTCCTCCACATAAGGGAAGGAGTGGGACCCCAGGGCTGGACCGAGATTCTCATCTTCTTCCTCTTCTCTTCCAGGGTTCTTATCGATGTAGCTACCTAGTGAGTCACGACCGGTCAACCCTGTGTCCACCAGGCTGTTCAGCGCCCCCTGCTGTTGGTCCTGGCGATCATCCCCATGGCTTATGTCCATGTAGTTGTAAGATTCTGTCTTTTCTAAGCCTGTGAGAGACTTGGGCATGTCGTTGGGCAGGTTGGACATGGTCTTGGTGCTGGAGCTGAAGGTGTACATGTCAGTGGAGAAGTGGTCCAGGCCGGAGGACCCAGAGGAAGCCTTTACGTTGTCAGACAGATATGAAGATTCTTGACCTGATGTAAAGCTCTGATTGGACAGCAAGGAGGTGTACACGTCACCATAATTCATAGGCTTCCTGAAGAGGCCTGACATTGGGTCACCTATGAGTCCATCATGGACATGCGGGAGGAGAAGAAGTAAAATAGAATTAGTGATAACTACAAAAATGGAGCTAGCTTGAAAATGCACAAATCTGTGTCAAATGCCTCTTAATGTCATAATGTGCTTGAGGTCAGACTGGATACACAGTTTTGCAGCCCAGCGAGGCACCACTAACAGAGCCTACTTGTGCCCATGCCGTTGACAAAGGAGGATTGTTCAGCCACCAAAACCCACAGAGCCACAGCCAGTGTCTGTTCTAAATCATCCATAACACTAATGCTGCATCTCATATCCAGAGATGTCAAATGTTCCAATATGGTTGGTTTTTTTGTTATGGGCAGTTGTCATATGGCTGGTGTTATGGATAAGTAAAAATGTTCCGGAGAGGAAATTCTGCACGCTTATTTCACTAAGTTGGACCACTGTCAAAATCGTGTTGGAATTTAGGTCATCATACATCTATAATTGAAGTATAATATAAAAGTATTAGTATTGTTAGTGTTGTTTGGAATCTTTCTGGTGTGTGTTTGTTTTGAATGAGACACGTGTTCTTTGCTAAATCATAATGGTTCCCGACAAAATATTGAGAATTTTCCTGAGAGGTGATGATAGCGGTTGGCATCTCTGCATATCCACGGTCAGAAATGGAATAGAAGACAGGTACCCTTAAGTCTACGTTACTGTATCACATAGACTCCAGTCCATGATGACTGTTCGTACCTTTTCCAGGGCTAAACATATTTATGTCTCGAAACTGTATAAGTCATAAATCCACGGTATAAAAGCAATAGATCTCATGGTATAACAAGGCACCGTGTCCCTACATCAGTGAGGTCCTTTTTGTGTGTGCAGCGAACCGATGTTGAGCTGTGCAGATCCAGGCATATGTGGCGCATGCCGCTGACACATCGCCATACACAAATCCACCACCAGTACTTCTTTTTACACATCAGTGAAGAATGCTAAAATGTTACTTGATAAAAGTTTTTTGTGATGGTGACAGTTTGAATATACAATGGACTATATCTGCATTATTCCAATCGGGGAAAAAAATGTTTTGCAATCTGAATAAATCAGAGGTCAAGCGGTGTCCCCTCAGATTGTATTCAGCCTTAGAAGTTCCACTGTATTTCAAACCATCTGGCCAGAAGTAAAGGTTAAGTGTTATATAATATAGAAATAATATATATATTCTATATTGGCACGGTGGACGACTGGTTAGCACATCTGCCTCACAGTTCTGGGGACCGGGGTTCAAATCCCGGCCCCGCCTGTGTGGAGTTTGCATGTTCTCTCCGTGCCTGGGTGGGTTTCCTCCCACATCCCCAAAACATGCGTGGGAGGTTGATTGAAGACCGTAGGTGTGAATGTGAGTGCGAATGGTTGTTTGTTTCTATGTGCCCCACGATTGGCTGGCGACCGGTTCGGGGTGTACCCCGCCTCCTGCCTGAAGATGGCCGGGATAGGCTCCAGCAGCCCACGACCCTAGTGAGGAGAAGCGGTAAAGGAAATGGATGGATGGAAATTCTATATTGAAAAGTAAACTATAAGTGCACAGTGACTTTTCCATCACCCAGAATTATGATGCCCAACAATTGACCGGTTATACATACTGTAGGAACAGCCCGTAGCCATGCTCATGGCATATACTGTATAAACCCAGCACCCACTCACACTCAATACTAATATTTGTGTTGTGCTGTGTACAACACAGTCTCGTTGGCCCCTGCGTCTGTCCTCTAGCCCCCGCTTCCTCCCGTGCAGGGGTGGCACTATAAATAGTCTGGCTCCAGCTGCTGGGCTTGGATGAGGGGGTAAAGATTGAAAACTGCAGCCTTTGGGTTAGCAGTAGAGGGAGCATGAAGACTGAAGTGACAGAGGAGACGACAGTTCAGGACATCCCTCCCTACTTCCTCTCTTAAAAGCCTCTCCACCCTTCCTTTCTCCCTTTGTCATTAACAATACACCACGTCATGTGCAGCACAGTCATAAGTCACGCTACGCATCCAAGCTGAGACCCAAAGGAGGAAATGACGAATACAGTCTGAGACATTAGACCGTATGATCCCAGTATGCCACAAACCTCAGTCAAACGTTGACAACAATAATCTTTGGAAAGGCACAATAATTGATAACACTCTTATATTGACTGTCATTAGATTGTGGTGCTGTACCTAATGTTGTGGCTGGTCAGTGGAAACTTGATGCCATTTGTTCAAATTGTGCCCAGTGACATGAATGCCCTTGATGTGATGCTAAAGCGAATCAACAAATAATCCTCTTTATTCCACTACTAGCGTATAGATCCCATCAGCCATCACCCTGGCAACGCCTTCATAATCTAGCACTCACTGATTCAAAACACTGACAAATTCCTCCTCGGCAGATGTGGGAAGCACTCGGAGCCACTACACGGCGTGAAGAGAGGTGATGTGTAATGCTCTGAATATTCACTAATCTGAGTCAGGCCGAACTGTGGGTAAAACACCCCCCTCCTGCCTCCCCCAGGTTCTCTCCACCTAGCACAACAACTCAGCGGGTGTTGTATAAGTCATCTGCATCAGTGACGAAGTAGAATGCTGGTCTTCACTGGCCGCGATGACAGTGGCTCTGTGCTGTTCGTTGAAAAACCTGCAGTATTGAGACTGGGAGCATTTTCAACCGAAGGGACCCACAAGGCTCTGACAAAAGCTTTGCCACACTCACATGGGATTAGAGGCGACAACAGAGGGATTCTCACACTGATGCCAACATAATTATGTCACTGAATGGACGGATGGTTAGATTTAAAAAAAAAAAAAAAAAAAAAAAAAACTAAGTCCTGGCGGATGCTCGTTGAAGGGGGCTTTTGTTGTCCTGAATTGAATGCGGGCTGACAATCTGTGCTAGGTCATATACGGGCAACCCGTACGCAGAGCAGAGATCATATCGAAAAACGTCCCATGTTGCAAATTGATTGCACGGGAACTTTTCGAAATGACAGAAAATAGGCCCCAAATTTCTCTGTAGGGTTTTCAACCTTCAAAAGAGCAGTAAATGTGCTGCTCAGGGACGATTCAGTTACTCCATCCATGACCTTCTCAACTGTGGTGTTATGTTTCGGGAGTTTGCTTTCACTCCATGACCTTGTGGGAAAAAAATCTATCAAGCTCCTGTTTAATCTCACGAAGGCCATCTGGGCCTTTTGCTATTTAGCTAAAATGGAATTTGTTACTCTGTTTAGACGGCTGTCAACTGGAAATGTAGATCGTTTTGGCATGCAAACCTTTGAAAATTGGTCTCAAATGCCACTGCCTATTTAAGACAGTTCTACTCGCTATTGATGCTCTTCCATTGACAAAAGCCGGTACTGTTTCTAGTACCTGGTCAACCCATTTTGGGTGGGTCGGGATGATCTTGGAAAAAAAGTGCATGTTTTTATATTCAGATTTTTTTTCTATACAGTACAGATAAATTTCCATACTGAACATATTAGGTTACATATTATAGGATACACATAATAGGAACATTTTAGGCTCTAGCCGATAGTTGACTCCATCAACAAATACAGTGCAGCTCAGCCTCTGGCTAACGGACATCATGGCTAGCAATATGCTTTTGGCAGTATGTAAAAGTCATTTAAAACGGTGTACGAAAGTACAATATACTGTAGATGTGTTTTCAGAGGCAATTTCTAAACAAAAATATGTCTTCTATAAAAGTGGGTCATGACTAGGGTTGGTCATCGAGAGCCGAGTGGAACCGGGACTAACATTCCGGTTTTCCCGGAATCGTTCAAATAAAAAAAAAAATCGCTTACCAGTTTCAATTGCCTTTTAGTTCATAGGTTTGCAGTTCAACAGTTGAGTAGAATAAGACAAGATGAGTCATAATATGATTGTGCTGGGAGGTGATGAAGTATACGATCCTTATACAGTCGTCGCGTTACTCAAACTTCTAGATTAGCTTTACGTGGCCACTTACTATCCTATTTCAATATCTGTGAAGGCACAGAAAATGGTGTTGACAAAGGCGGTGTAACGAGTGAGAGCAGGTACAAACAAAATTACTTTTAAGAAAATAGAAAAAAAAAAAGAAAAAAAAGTTCCACTGAAAATTATCGACTGTTCTGAGTTGCAGTGATCCAAAGCAATAGAAGCATGCAATTATGGCATGACGTATCACTGCAGGCCACAGGGGGCAACTGTTATTGTTCCATTGGCTTAAGGTAGATCAATGTAGAGGCAGTTTGAATAAATGCTATTTGGATTCTGGGGCAGTGAAGTTGTATTGATTTTTTTTTTTTTTTTTTTTTTTCTTCTTCTTTTTCCCTTTTCTTTCCCCTTGTCTTGATATTTATGGCTGAAGAGTGTGTAGTAGAGTGTATACTCCGAACTGTCAGTTGAGTGTAACTTCTGATTGGCATTTCACTTGCATCACAAAGCAGAATATAGCATGAGAGTGTGAAGATGCACGCATTTGCTGAAATAAACCTCCATAAAAAACAATGCAGATGTAGTTTTGTGCGTGATAATCGCTCCAATGCCATGAGAAGTGTTGCAATACCCTGCGCTGGGATTTACCTTCAGCACAGGCATGAGAGATGATGGACACAGACAGAAGCATCGTATTACACTTCCTGCCTCTTAAGCATTCTTGGCGTAAACACAAGGGACAGTAGCACGTCAAATAGTCAGACAGAGATTGACTGACATAAACAAAGCCTTGATGTTCTTATTGTCCACCACAACAGCTTTACAGAAACAAGGACAACGACATCTATATCAGTCTGGAAAAGTCTGGAAAAAATTGTTTCATCTCGATCACGAAGTCTGAAGAGACCTTACAGAGACCTTAGACCTTAAATGATTGACAGCACCCCTAAACCTATGATCCTAGTATTGCCCCTGCTTACACTGCTCCCCTTGGGAGAATGAGCCAAGCTCTCGACATGCAGCTAAAAAGCAGTGTTGGCTCATGTGCGAACACTAAGTGCTTTGTGCACCCGAGACACACAAAGAGGAGCCAGACAGATGAGCAACAGCCTCACCTTTGTAGTCCCTGACGACATGCTGACACCACTGTCTGATTCATTGAGTCGGCAGGTGATTGTGTATTTTGATTACATTGTTACATGTAAATTGTAAAATGTAAAATGGTTGTTTGTTTGTATGTGCTCTGCGATTGGCTGGCGACCAGTTCAGGGTGTACCCCGCCTCCTGCCCGATGATAGCTGGGATAGGCTCCAGCACGCCCGCGACCCTCGTGAGGAGAAGCGGCTCAGAAAATGGACGGATGGATGGATGGATGGATGTTATATTGCAGCCATTTGCTGAAATAATTTAAGTTCAACAAAACACGTCCTTGTATATGATAGATCTGAAGTATGGCATGACTGTGTGGTTTTGCTGCCGGCCCGTGAAATGAGAACGATAGGCCCAGCAAAGGCAGGAAGCCAGGCTCCTTGGTTTTTTTTTAAACTTCTCATGAATTTTTCAGTGAACTCGTGAATGAAAAGTGCTCGGCGCCAGTTTTCATTGTCAGCCTTAAAGCTGCGATATGCTGAGGAGAAGGATAAACTAAGAAGGCACATCTTTATGTTGAAACATGACTTTAATTAACAGTTGGGGGGGGGGGGAAATACTAAATTGCAACTACAGTCCAGTATATCCTTCTATACCTCCAGTATGAATGCATTTAATAGAAAATCAGGGCAATTAATTCTTCTTCATTACACCTTACAAGACACTTAATTAGGTACACCACACTACAGAACGATACCTTTTTATTGAAGTTTTTATTGACATTGTCATGTATTAATATTTTTTTCTAGCAGATGCCTGAAGATTTTGGTCTAACATTGACTGTTATTTTGAACTGTTCATAATTCCTTACACCTTGACTAAGGTTCCAGAAGGAAAACAAAAATGAAGAAATGAATAAAAATGGCACCAAAGCATGACGTTGCCACCACCATGCTTCATTGTAGGTCTGGTGTTCTTTAGGTGATAAACAGTGTTGTGTTTGCCCCACATATCTTTTGGAATTGTGACCAAAACATTCAACCTGTGTTCCACTAGACCATATTAAAATCTACCAAACACGTGGGAAAATGTGTTATGGTCATAGATAAGGTGGAAGGAATTTTGAACAATTCAAAATGGCAGTCTGTGTTGCCAAAACACCTTCAGACTTCTACTAAAAAGTAATAAAGCCTGTTGGGAAAAGCCTACGAGAACATCTGAACTTTATTTTAATCAGAGGCACTTTAAATGGCAGATGTGTACTGACTCCCATTTGACACGAGTTTGATGTTGTGCAACCACATTATTTCAGTTGTTTACTTTTACTTCCTCTCTTGAGACAATTTATTTTTCACACACACGCAAACTATTGAAAGGCTCTCATAAGGACTACTCAAACACTCTCATACACACGAGTCTTGCTCTCATTGACACACTACTCAAATGCACTCATTGCCTACTCAAATGCTCTCATTGACACTACTCAAATGCTCTCATTTACACTGGCATTCACGAGTTCATGTCAATCATGCTCACACGTGAATAGTGTAAATCTTTTATTCTGTAGTTCAATTCAAAAAGTGAAATTATAGCGATGAACTGCACGCTGCACACACTCAGAGTGACGTATTTCATATTTAAAATATGTATTATTTTGATGATTGTAGCACATAGCAAATAAAAAAAATACCCATATTGAGAAACTAAATTATAACGTCAAATGAAATAGTGCATTCAAGAAATAAAGTGATTTTTAATGTAGAAGTTAGGCTAGAATTTGCCCTCTGAAAAGTACTGCAGTGTTTAATCACTCTGAGTACTGAAGAAAAACTTTTCAACTATATTCTAATTTATTGAGATGTACCTATATTTAAAAAAGTCATGAAATATTTGACTCTGACGGTGTGTAGCCTGGAGTGCATATCTATGACACGAGTTTCACTACGACAATAAAATTCCTTCATTCCCTTTGTACATTAAACATATATATGTATGTACTATACAGTATAATGCTATGTAACGCTACTGCTTACGTTAGGCTTACTATTGTACTTGTTTGTTCCGTGAGATTTTTCAATTGTAAAATATGTTCCTTGGCTCCATAAAGGTTGGCAATCACTGCTCTAGTGAGCTCATGTATTCTAATCAATCAAGAACAAACCAACATTACGACATGACAGAAATAATGGGTGCTAACTTCCTGTAATTAAATTACTTTATTTTTAATGAAATTACTTCACCCACACCGAAACTGATTCGACAGAACGGTGGCGAGCCGTTACAGTACTATGTCAAAAGACACGCGACGAGGCTAAAAATAAACTAGCTTTTGGATTCAAAAACACTGTGCACGATGGCAACGCGGAGTAAATGTCTTTTGCGGAACCGATCAATGACGTCATTGATCGGATGGGCGAATTATGACGTGAAAGCCGATCAGCGTAAATTGCTAATTATCGGCCGATACCGATCAGGCCGATAAAATCGGTGTAAAGTCTAGAATAATCTATACAAAAGGCCCAGATACCAAATGTATGCCACGCCACTGGGTTTTAAGGTAGACTTTTCGATAGTTATTGTGTTCGATGCCACTGAATTATTCATGTGTACCTAATAAAGTGTCTTGGATGATGAAATGTTGAATTGTCCGGTTTTCCCCCTTACACTGCATTAAGTAATGCTGCGTCCAGTGATCGTATGTGCAGGCCTGCAGTGATCTCGGTTCATGCTCACTGTTACTGCATGCTGCAAATTGTTCCAACACTCCTCCGTGGTCACATAGAAGAAAGCATTGTCAACATTCATTGTTTATGCAGAGCAAGAGGACTTTTACTTTTCACTGAGTTAACCCTGTGTTAGATTGTTTATGAATTGGTTGGGTTTTATTTTACATTTTTATTTTATTTTTTTTTTATTTTTTTTTTTTTAAGGTATGGAGCCTGCACCAACTGCCGGCCTTACCTGTAGATGCAGTTTCCATAGCAACTGGGTGCCTTTTCCCGTCGTCCTGGTACGGATGAAATTGTCGATCCAGGTCGTCGGCCGCCTCACCGCCGCTCGGCTTCACTTCGTCGCGCAAATCGTCGAGGCGCGTCGCCGCCTCCGCGTTGCCAAACATGCGGCCGTAGTCGTCGCCGAACCACTTGTCCTCCGAGCCGAGCTCCTCGCCGGACTGCGCGGACATGCTCGCGTTGAGTGTGTGTGTGTGTGTGTGTGTGTGTGCTGGGTTACGGGCCTGCTCGAGTGTGAGGCAAACACGCTATGCGGCGTCTGTCAGCCGGGGTGTGCGTGGACGCGTCCTCGGATGAGGCGGTGCGCTCGGTCGTGGAGCAGCAGAAGAGGAGCGGGCGCGATTCTTGTAGTTCACTGCTCGCTACGGCGGTGACGTCATGGTGCCCGGGCGTCTCGGGGTAGCCACACTTATATAGGAGCTGCCGTAATTATGGCATCTAGAAATGACAAGTCCACAGTATCCATGAATGTAGTAAAAACAACCCAAAATAATGTGTACAAATCATGACAAGGAATAATTATCAGTCTGCTGGGAAACTCGTTCAAGTCGTGTGGCGCCCTCGCATGGCCCATTGGTGTACGACATCTTTCAAAATGGCTCCCTAGCAACCAAACATGACACAAGTGAGCAGGACGATCAAAGTTTTGCTGGACTAAAGGTACGCAACTGCCATGCGGTTCTTCCTGTAGAACGTTGTTGTGTGGTTTTAGATTAATACGTACAACATTTTGTTGTATTTATTGGGGTTTTGTTAGCTTTAATTACACATTTTGGTATACAGCTAAAAAAAAAATCAAAGTGCTGATCGTTTTTATAGCACTGACCTACATTTACATGCTAAATATTAGCATGTGAATTGTGAGTTGTTGTCTCCAACACAAATTCACAGCTCCAAACATTTAAGTCTTGAATAGTGATCAACACAAATAGCATCATTCAAGATGAACACAGAAAGGACAAGGAACAGAAAATAAATACATAAATAAAAAAAAATAGCTCAAATCTAGTTATATAGCATGCTAGGGGCACGTGTATTCATATAAATACGTTAAGAGCAATGCAATATTCAATTGTTTTCAGAGCTTTTTGTTTCTTAGAGTACTTAATTGAAAATGTATTGTCTGAACTTATTATAGAAAGCAGTTAAACATGGCGTTCTTCCAATGTATTTACAACAATGAATGTGATATTTCAGCAATAAAAGATTTATTAAGTAGCCAGAATTTCTTTTCTTCAAAGAGGCCAAACAATATATTCTTCCAAGCAAGTACGATATTCCTTTCAACATTATTGTGAATAAAATCATATAGTTTTTGCCAAAAAAAAGATTAACATATGGACAGTACCAAAACATGTGGACAACTGTTTCAGGGTATTCATTAGAAAAGCTGCAGTTCACATCAATATCTTTCTTAAATGTCTTGTTTATATAACATTTAGCTGGATAGAATTGAGGGATAAGCTTAAAAGATGTTTCTCTAACTTTGTTCGTAATTAGACATTTATTCGGGAGCAGCCAGAGCTTTTTTCCATGGCACATCATCCACAAACCTATTCCAATGTGGAATAACATAAGGCAATGTTGTAATATCTTTCTGGAACAATTTTGGACAATCTCACCATCTGCTGGCGGCCGAAAGTGGCGTCACAACTTTCCCGCAAACGTTGCGTACGTCTCATGACCAAACCTGGAACCGTTTCATTTGATTTATTGTTTTAATTCTAGGTTTACTTTGTAATACATTTGTACCTTGACTTCCCCTTTGATAATCTTTGTTGACTATTATTTATTGTACGTCAATGTTTTGTTTGTCCTATTATTAGATCAATATTGCTTCTGACACCGCTGCATTTGTGTACAATATTGATGGTTTCTGTAGTTGTGATGTGATAGTGGTGGTATGAAGAGAGTGATTAAGTCGGGTAAGTTCCAACTAAAGGCACAGCCCGCCGCTGGTTTGGCATCTAGGCTCGTTTGGAGAATTCTGAGAGGTGTTGAGTGCTCCATGCGATGTGGGCCTTGTGGTTCATGGCTGAATCATGTAAAAGCCTGTGTTGCTTGCTTCCAATTGGACCTCCCGATGAGGATTGCGGGTTCGATCCCCACAAGGGACCAGTGGCAGGCGTTTCATTTTGTACCTGGGCCTTTGCTGTGGACTTACCCGACTTAATGAATTATCAATGTCGCAATTATAGAAACGGTCAATACGATACTAAAACGTAATGTAACAGCATGTAACGGTGCAGTTCAGTATCAATGTTCATCAAATAAAACAACAAACAAGGAAATGAAAATGCATTACATACTCACCAGATGCTTGCTACGGATGTGGTTTTGCTTGTCGAAGTCTGTTGTAACAGGTTTTGCTCTGACCAACTAATCAGAGGACGGAAAAATGCTGATATTGTTGAGATCCAGCTTGCTGCCCCCGGCTGGCCCTGTGAGGATACATTTGAAATGGGATTGATTTAAGAAACGGTCCCATTGCTAATATCATATAAGTTACATTGGCCAGCGCTACTGATTCTGAATGCGCTGGGCAGATGAGATTGACATAAGAGT
This sequence comes from Phyllopteryx taeniolatus, assembly GCF_024500385.1. Classification (NCBI taxonomy): domain Eukaryota; kingdom Metazoa; phylum Chordata; class Actinopteri; order Syngnathiformes; family Syngnathidae; genus Phyllopteryx; species Phyllopteryx taeniolatus. The sequence goes on from NC_084514.1 coordinate 16,853,734, forward strand.
AACACATAAAGGCGGAAGACTGACTGGACAAATGATCGAACATCCACATGCAATACTGGAAGCAGTGCAGCCAAGACAAGGCTTTAAAATGAAGAAAATGCACAGGTAATAAAGTAAGACAATTTCATGAAGCAAATATTAGAATTTAGCTTATTCAATGGAGGTCAATGCTTCTGATAGTGTTGATGTCAACAGAGAAGGCCTTGTTGGCCCTGACAGCTCACTGCTGTCGAATTGAGCAAGATACTGAACTCCCAGTATTGATAATGCAGTTTTGGAAAAGCAAATTATTCAAAGTCCAAGAATGACTCGGTACAGCGTTACACCACTGAAAACTACAACCACAATATTGAAAATATTGTCTACAAACGAAAACAGTTTTAAATTCCCCAAAATATATCTATCGATCGAGCTAAATCTATTTGTACTTTATTTAGAAATGAATTATACACATTCCAAAAAATATATACAAAATCAATTTCAACTGAATAGATACATTTGAACTGCGCAATTATTGCAACACATATTGCTGGACTCTTGATATTTGTCATGCTGGTTGGGCCCGATTAAAGAACGAGGATTGAGTCGCCGTACTTTGTCCAACTGTGCGTGACGTTTGTGAAGGCAAACTTGTTGCTGCAGAACCTCCGTTGACGTCATCATTAGGTTCAAGCGTACCTAATGTTGTGGCCATCGAGTCTGTGTGTGACCGCCGCGTAAAACAGCACAAAATGTCCCATTCCGCCGTCGTGCAATGAAATGATACCGCTTATCCAGGCACCAAACTCGCGCGGTGGGCTTCATTGTGACGCCACTCTTCGGGTGCTGCAACGATGACGTAATGCCACGTTCCTTTTTTTTGTTTTTTTTTCCCGTTGCCATGGGAACCGTGAGCACGTTTCAGTGACGTGTCGGCACGTATTGCTTTTGACGCCTGCGTGAATTCATCCACTCGAGCCCACCCGGCGCAACGGCCCCCGCGCCACGGGAGGAGATGATATAAGTGGAATCGCGTATTTGTTCATTGGGGACGATGCGTTGGTAAATAGAGGCAGCCGACAAGCGACCATCTTTTTATGATGTTTGACGGCAGACGGCTAAGTAATCTAAAGTTTGTGTTAGGACGCGTGATGCAGTTAAATTGGCTTCAATCACTACTGTTAGGTGTAACTGGATGATCCACAGAGACTTTTAGTAACATGATCAAATTGTATAAAATATACAAACAGTATTTTATTCTTGATATTATTACATAAGATTAGATGCATTCATGAGTTGGAATGTGTTATGTAGTATATCCACAACTCAATTGTAGTGGAATAAATGATTTGGAATGTTAGTATCAAATCAGTCATTTTTAGATGGGAATTGTTTTGTGTTGCATTGTACTAACAAGTGTACTTGCATTATTTATTAACATTGCATTATCAGATGCAGTCAACTTCTGGGCAGAAAGGTGCGGCACAAAATAATGAAAAGCCATGCAGTGATGAGGATGTGGTCAGAGAGCTGGTCAGTATAATAAAGTAGTGTTTCAAAATGTTGTTTATGTGCCATTATAAATGCATCTACATAATCTGATGTGATAGTTCCCAACAGGCTTAGCGCCACGGCAGATCATTAGGGGTGCCATGGGAGTTTTCTGCATTTTCACTTGATTTGTGCCAAAATGATGAATTACAAAATATTGTAGTGGAAATCTCACCTGACTTTGGTGCGCTTCCCACTCAGTGATGGTGTGAATAGTTGTCTGTTTGTACAGGGTGGGCCAAACATAGGCTTACAGTTGTTTCATGTTTTCGATGCCTGTGTATGTACCATTTTGTTTAAGGTATGCAAATCGAATCTCCTTTTTGTATATTAGGCGCTACATAAATACAAGTTGTTAATGTTAACATCATCAGTCGTAGTATCAACCGATGAAGAGCATTTTGAAAACAGCGGCCCGTTCGATTGAACTCTCGTGTTGGCTTGTGCAGGTGTCCTTAATGTTGTGGCCAGTAAGCATTCGCTCCATTCCTCCAACAGTGCATGGCCAATGGACTCTCCTATGATGACCTAGCTGAAGAGGGGCCCAGTGTCACCTCCCTGGAGGTCATCTTGAGTGGTTTTCCTCAGATGGTTGGCCTCTCCTTCTTCCCAATGCTCCGGCAGCTTCAAATAGTGGGCCAGGGCATAAAGCGCATCGAGGGACTGGAAAGCTGTCCCTTACTCCAAGAGCTCTGGGTAGTCGAGTGTAAGCTGACTGTAAGTGAGTTGACATTCTAATACTTGACGGCAAAATAAATGTTACTCCGCCGTAATCTGGTGCTGCATCGTTGTCCTCCTCGTCCTTTTTACAGAAAATATCTGGACTGCACCATTGTCCTGGGCTAAAGAAACTCTACTTGTATGATAATAAAATCAGTGAAATCAAGAATTTAAAGTTGCTCGTCAGCATGGAAGTCCTGTGGCTCAACAATAATTACATATCTCAGATACAGGTTTGCAGAACGTCTAATATTGATACAAGTCATTTTTTAATCCTGATTTTTATCTCGATGAAATCACATTTTTCACTATCTTAAAGGGCTTGAAGACTCTTCAGAACCTGCAAGAACTAAACCTTGCTAACAATAATATACAAAAGATCGGTAAGCTATTTTCTGTCCTTTGCAAAATGGAACTGTCGGGGAAATAAAATACATAAGCATTTTTTTGGTAATACCTTTAAGGGGACAGCCTTGTTAACAACGTCAACCTTCACACCTTCAATCTGTCCGGCAACAAGATCAGCTCCTTCAAGGTGAGATGACTGAAAAGTTATTCAAATTCTTACTCTTGAAAAATAATCTTGTCAACTGCTTGTGTTCTTGGTATGTGCATGTTTAAGATGTTTTGTTGTTGTTGAGAAGAATCCATTTGACTTCTTTGATTGTCAACTTATTTTCTGTCAAAATAATAATCACCTTGATAGTCTGCATGAGATGTTTTGACAGGAAGACATACAGAAATGTTGCTTTTAAGCTCAGGTTTTAATAGATTTATTGAAGATAAAATATGACATTTGTTTGGGTGATATCAGTTTTTGTTCTGAAAAAGGTTTATGCATGCCAAAATTATTCACACCCAGGTGAAATTGTGGGTTAAAGTGAGTTTTTGTTTGTTGAATCTTCTGTCTTCAAATCATTCATCATTTTGAATACTATTCATTCATATTGGACCATTTTGCACTGTTCTGAAAGTTCCTAGTAACTTCTACTACTTGTAGGGGAGCTACTTTGACTTTGTGTGCCCTGTGATCAACTAGCGACCACTCTAGCGTGTAGTCTGTCAGCTGGGACAGGCTCCAGCACCTCGTAACCATGAACAGGATATGAGATGAATTGAAATACAACAGCAAATGGATGGATGTTATAAGTTGCAAATGCAGGAATTGTTGGCAAATACTGGCAGTTAAGTACGTGACAGCAATCTACTGTCTTCTTCATATAGTATGTCTTGGCTATGTGGTAGGTGGCACGCCGGAAGACTTATCTTACAAAGAAAAAAATACAAATTTGAAATATATGTTGGAAAATGCGTTCTTGTTTGAGAAACCACAGTAGAGCTTTTTGACCATAATACCAAAAAGGTATCGTTTGGCGCAATAAAAAGAACACAATACCTACAAGTGAAGCATGTCAGGAAAAGCCTACTACAGCAGCTGAACATTTGGGGCTAATCAGAGGCGCTTCAAATGGTGGCAGGTGTTTGCTGACTCCCATTTAACATGAGCTTGAATGTGATTGGTTAATTCTGAACATAGCTACATTCCCAGTTATAAGAGGCTGTACACACTTATGCAACCAAATGATCTCAGTTGTTTATTCTTACTACCCTTCTCATCAACATTTCTTTTTTTCCCATTGAGTCAACAGGTTACAGGTAACATGGTGGATTTAAAAAAAAAAAAAAGACCATTTTGGACTTAATTTTGTTTTGTCACAAAAATCTGGCATTTGAACAGGGGTGTGTAGAATTCTATCCACAGTAGCTTACTTTGTTGAGGTACTGTATTTTTGTTTCTTTTTTCGAAAGATTGCCAATATTCCCTTTTGCATAATGCCTTATGCGCCTAATACCAATTTTCAACCTTTTGATTTTGTAAAAGTGGCGAAACAGTGTAAATGTGTAATCTGATCCCAGACCGCAGTTCGACTTTGAATCTTGCACCCACCACAGTTTGAGGTGACCTGATTTAGAATATCGAATCAGCCTTGACTCAGAGAATATATATCATTTTTGACTTTTTGGACATACTATAAAATACAGATTTGAAACAAAACTGGGCCTACTGCACCTAAAGGAGACTCACCAGAAGATTTAACAGCCCGTTTCAACATTGTTTTTGTCAGTTCACTTTTTCTTTTTCTTTTTTGTGAGTAATAAAATTGTTGTGCTCCAAATTATTGAGTAGAACAAACGTGTGTGTGCTGTGTTGTCGTCTCAGGAGCTGACCTGTCTGACCTGTCTGTCCCAACTGAGAGATCTGGCGCTGAGTGACTTCACGACCACCCCGAACCCAGTGTGTCGCCTGTGTAACTATGCCACACACGTGACGTACCACTTGCCCTCGCTCTTGTTCCTCGACACCTACGACGTCTCAAGCACGCAAATCAACGAAGTAGCCGAGGTAGTAAGATGTCCAAGTCAAACTAGTCTGTCTCTAAATTAAACGTAAATGCTGACTATTACTTTGAGGTTGCTTCTATGTTAGGAAAATCTTTAGCAACCTCGCGTTGATTTACATGATGAGTGACGTGTGCAAATGATCATTTTAATTGAAATTAACGATGGCTTTTTTTCCGAGCTTTGGGTCAAGGATTGTGTGCTGCCTATTTTCATGCTTTTTAAGGCCTCCGGGGTGACGTGTGCTTTCTTTTAGTCCACTGTAATGAAGAAGATGATGTTTTACAACATGCGTGCACGCACCGCTCGGAGGAATCTGACAGAGACTCTTCTTCACCTTCTCAAGAAGAAAAACGCCTCGTTGGAGTCACCTAAGGAAAGCATTCGGTCACTCAATTACACCTTAAAAAATGTAGGTACGCCTTCAGGAACCGCTTCAAGGATGTCATAAGACTAGGTTATTGACTTGTAATCCTTGTGTTGCATCCCCAGCTTGAACGTTCTCTTTGTAAGAAGTCTTTCGAAGATGCATACAGTCACACGACGGAAGATTTAAGCACGAAAGGTGACAGCTGTGACCCCTCTGCCGAGCAAATACTGAGAAAGATTGAAGTACTACAGCAGAGACTGGCTATTTGGACCAGGAGGCTGCATGAGTTAGTTTGTGTGGTTATATTTATAATCAACAAGATGTAGACCTTGCTAGATTTTCTCCCATGCTGTGTTATGTGTTTAAAGTGAAAAAATTGTCACGCTTTTTCTTTCTTCAGAATAGAAAGCTGGCATCAACACCATCTGTCCCAAGCCACACAAATGATGGAGGACACAGTGCACTTTATGTCGACGGAGCTCCACAGTTTTGGAAATATTCGCCTGGAGGAAGGCAGCGCCACAGACCCATGGTACTATACATTTCTGTTGTTGCGCCATCCCACACGCGTGCCCCGCGTTACCGAGCTTGTAATGTCGTATCTTGAACAGGTTCACTTCCTGTCGTGACCTCCTGCTCTCTCGCTTTTCTCTCGCCGACTACATGAGTCACGGCATCACTGGCATCAGGATCAACAGAGTTGTCCGCATCCACAATAGCGGGCTGAGGCTTCGCTTTAAGGACAAACTTCATACTCTGCTGGCCAGGGAGGATTCAGTCACCTTGGCACAGCAAGTCAACCGCCACTCGATGAAAAGCAAACCTGGTTTCTTTTTCTACGCATATTGTTTAATGCAAGAATTTCACACAGGAATTATAAGAGGCTGCTTGAGCACTTGTTCCACGTTAGCGACTCGCACCAAAAAGATGAGGACGTGTTGAGCATCGTCGAGGAAGGCTTCAAATCAGCAAAAGAATATAAGGTGCTGTTGTCTGCGTCTGTAAGTGCCGTGCGACTGACTGGCGACGACCAGTTCGGTGTCGTCCGCCTTTCGCCTAAGTCAGCTGGGATAGGCTCCAGTGCCCCCGCGACCCCGAACAAGATGAGCAGCGTTGAGAATGGATGGATATAACAGGCCAACATTCTTCGTGTTTTTCCTTCAAACCAGGCCCTCGGAAAAGAAGCAGCAGTGCCTTTATCCAACAGCCTGATTGTGAGCGAACAGCCAAGAATTGAATATTTACTGCGCCATGCTGAGCAAGCGTGTTCCAAGAGAAGAACAGATACAATCCCTTTCATATCCGGTGTGTGAATTTGGTCCAGAATTTATCAAATGGAATCATCTTGGCTGTAAGTCACTATGGGTAAATGCTTCCTGTTTACCCTGTAGGCAGAATTATCGTTTCCAAGGTGTTTCTGGGCCAGAGTGTGCCAATCACAGAGGGAGAACTGGTGCACAGAAGAACATATCCCCGCGCTTGCTCTGTATATCGCAGTGTGCACACCAAGCATCGAGGTACATCACATACTTTATGTGAGAATACATTTAACTCAAGATTTTTTGAATTGAGCGTGCGCATGTTTGTTTGTTTTTTGTCTAGATGGAGTATACACTACCATTCCCAAAGGAAGGCAGTGGTTTGTCTTTGACAATGACCTCGTCTTGCCCGAGTACATGATTTGTTTTGAATATCTCACTGGAGTAAGTGGCTGGATTCGCATTTGTGGTCCTGTAATCTCTAGAATGGAGAGACTGTGCGCCTTCTAATTATGAAATGTTCAATCAGGGGTTGGTCTTCACACTTAAGTTCCCTCTGACTCTATTTTATCAAAACATTTTGGACTATTGTACGCGTCCAACAATTTAGGGAAAGGCCCTTTTCTGTTCCAGCATGACAGTACACAAAGCCAGGAATAGTTTAGTGTGGAAGAACTCAACCCAATCAAACACCTTTGTCCATATGATTCACCACTGTGTTCGGTTCCTATTGGCGGTAACAGTCGGAAAGAGTTGTCTACCTGCGCTACTGCAGTAAGTCGTTTAGTGTATTCTTGCGCTGCCGTGGAAACTGGTTCATTGCATGCTGTTCGCACCCTCCAAACAGTAATTGCGACGATAATTGTGCATGCCTTTTGACGACAGATTTTTCTGCCATGTGCCGTTCCTAACCCTCGAAATGTCGTATATTAGGAGCGAAGGCCCCTGTACTGTATTTCACCATCCAGTAATTTCAGGAGCAGCTTGAGGGGCATGTTTTCATGTGCTTAATTGTTGTAGTGAAAATGTGTTGGGGGGGGGGGAGCTCAATCACTATCTGTTGAAATTTGAACAAATCAAATGGTAAGCAATATTTCAGGATGGCCATCACCTGGATTCAGTTTGCAATAGTTGCTGATGGTGTGTGCCTTTCAAAGGGCAGTGAACAGCGTACATCACTAGACGACTGCATGGATGTCCTTGACCCTCCGACCTATGACACCTCACTGGACAAAGAAGCTGTCGACATGGAGCCGACACCGGACCCGCAGCCCATGTTGTTAAATTGGAATATGGAAGTTCTCCTAAATGTGTCCGGTGCCAGTGTCCTTAGTGACATCACTGTAAGATTGCTTTTTCAAATGAAGTACATACCTTCACTCTGAGCTGTTGTTGACTATATGTTGACTCTTCAGGTGCTCAACCTTCACAACAACAATCTGAGCAGCCTAAGGGAGATTTCGTCCCTCACGGCTCTGCGCCATCTCACCCTCAGCTTCAATGAGCTCACCAGCCTCAGTGACATCGCTCACATGGTATTGAATCAAACAAGTTTGAACTCCAAGAGGGAATGTTTTGAGCTTTCGTTCATTCTTAATTCTATTCTAATTTTGTCTACCTTACCAGCCCAGTCTTGAGATTTTAGATGCCAGCTTCAACCAGCTTGTGAGCCTTGAAAGTCTGCAGGGCTTAAAACAGCTCAAACATCTTGACGTTAGCTGGAACAAGTTGACCAACGTCAGCAAAGAGTCCACTGTGCTCAAAATACACACACCTGCCCTGCAAATACTGGAAACACAACACAACCCATGGACAAAGGTGTGTCCAGTAATATATTCATTATAATAACACGAAGAACACAAGATTTACAACTGTGCATAGGGAATATTGCTTTGTTTCTGTCAGCCAGAGGAAGTCCGAATGACCATACTGAGTTTTGTGACGACTCTCACAAAACTGGACGACACACTGGTTACAGAGGAAGAAGTTGCGGATGCTGTTCGCAAGACTACTAGAACCATTATCAACCAGGTTAATATTTTGGGGATAAAAATGCTTCCCAGTGACTGACTCCAATGTATGGTACCTTAGACACATTTCAACATTTGCAACCAAGTTTCTGGAAACCTTCCATGAGCTGGGGAATGTGGGAAATCGTCCAAATTTGATAGGTTCCAAGGGACTTCATGAGACATTTGTTTGAAATTTGGTTTATTTGTGAATAGTACTTCAAGTAGTTTATTTCCAAGTTATATCATTGAGCAACTATTAACATGATACATCCTAGAAAGTTGTTGTTGTTGTTTTTTTGTCACCATAAAGAGAGGTATTGCAAATATTTTGGTTAGAAACTAAATTGTATAAACAAACATTGTATATTGGTATTGGTATATTGGTACTGATAGTGGCAATCAAAACTGAGCATTATTATATCTAGTAGACATTTAGACCATTCGATAAAGCTCTTGTAATAGATTACATATCATTGTGCATGTGATTCTAATGTGTACAGTGGTACTGTAAACACCCACATTTGAAACAGTTCTAAACATCCATCCATCCATTTCCCGTCCCGCTTACCGCTTATCCTTACTAGGGTCGCGGGTGTGCTGGCACCCATGCCAGGTGACTTTGGGCGAGAGGCAGGGTACACCCAGAACTGGTCGCCAGCCAATCGCAGGGCACATAGAAACAAACAACCATTCGCACTCACATTCACACCTACGGGCAATTTAGAGTCTTCAATTAACCTAACACGCATGTTTTGGGGATGTGGGAGGAAACCGGAGTACCCGGAGAAAAGCCACCCAGGCACGGGGAGAACATGCAAACTCCACACAGGCGAGGCCGGATTTGAACCCCGGTCCTCAGAAGTGTGCGGCAGATGTGCTAACCAGTCGTGCACCGTGCCTCGTTATAAACAGTTATATTTGATTGTATTGATTGATTAAGTTACATTTCATAATAATAATAACAATACATTGTTTTTGTGCTGGCAGGAAATTATTATTGTTTGCTCACATACCAAAAACGAACAGCCCCGTAGTCTCAGACTGATGTCAACAACTCAGCTCCTTTCTGAGCTCATCCTGCCACCCAGTGACCTCAGCCAAGACCTGCAGCCAGACTGGGCCTCCAAGGTCAGTCCAATCAGTTATTGAAATCCTCACTTTTCCATGCATTCATTCTTCAAGTGCATATGGTGGCTGAATTTTGAACAGATAACCTCTCTGAACCTTGACAACCAGAAGATTTGTCAGATGAGCCATCTGGAGGCCCTTGTCAACCTGCGCTGGGCTTCATTTAATAATAATTACATCTGCGAAGTTGAAGGGCTAGACTGCTGCTCTAGTCTGGAAGAGCTCTCCCTCAATAACAACAACATCGGCACATTCAACGGTCAGTCATACCGTGGATTTCACGATAAACAATGCTTCCTACTTCACAATAGTACAGAATTGAATTCTCCTATGTCTTTTCATTCACTAGGTCTCTCAAATCTGCAGAGTTTGAACAAACTCAGCATGGATGGTAATCAGCTGTCCAGTCTGGACGCCTCTGTCCTCGACCAGCTACACAATTTGATCTTCCTGTCTGTGGAGAACAATCTCATCACTTCCCTGGATGGCATCCACAAATGCCATGCTCTTATGGAGCTCTACGCTGGCAACAATCACATTTCTGTGTCGAGAGATATCTACTATCTCAAGGTGAACACCCATACCACATACAGTATCTACTCAGATTCAATACAAAAGCTGTGTCATAACTTCCGGCATTACAAATTTCGTGTCATGATTGGCCTGAAAAAGAAAATGTACACAGTACTGTATTGCTAAAAGTAATGAGAAAAAAAAATCACAAATAGACACTTGACAATACAGTATGAAATCAATCCTGTATACATTCTTTTTGGCCATAGAGATGGTAAACAGGAACACCTAAAGTGAGTTTTCATATATGCAAGTCATTTACTTTGTCATTTTATGTTCACAAAATGTAATTCAAATGATTAAGATGATAGAGCTACTGTACAGTAAACAGTGTTGGGACTCAATTAAGACAATGTAATTAATTCAAAGGTTTGTTCATTTGTATTTTAGATGTTCTCAATTCAAATAGATTTTGGTCAACAAATAGTCACACGTGAACAGAAACAACAAAATGAAATACCTTTTTTTCTTAAAGCTATTAAATACACAGATTGCTGCCATTTGATGCAATTATATTATACATATATCATATGATTTTGTGCTGCTTTGATTGGACCTGACCCATGTACAGTATATTCAGTTAAAGTGAAATGACTTTCAAATGACTTTTTGTCATCTTGGCCACTTCAATGCAAGTGAGCGCAGACTCTTATTGTAGTTTTCTCTGTGGCTTCATCATCCTCTTTGTTTATTTGAAATGTACACATAGTCTTGTGCCTCTCGCTCCCTACCTCCCTCGTTCACAATTATGTGGACGGTGGGTGTATAGAATGCTTTCCCCCCCCCCACAAAATAAGAATCTTCTAAGAACCATTGACTTTCTGTTATTAGGTGTTGGAAAGCCTTATCATCTTGGATCTGTTTGGGAATCCGTTATCAGAGAACTTCAAGAACTATCGTATTTATGTGGTGTTCCACCTGCCGTCTCTGAAGGCCCTGGATGGACGTGCAGTCGTACGTGCCAACAAAAATGATGGCAGAGAGTGGAGGCGGTGACATGATTGTCATCAAGTACATTGTCCCCCCCCCCCCCCCCCCCCCCCCCACAGGATCCAGCTGAATATGAAAATGCAAAGGCTATGTTTGGAGGACGACTCACACCAGACTTGGTAGCAGAAAAATTGGGCCATTCAAACTACGCCAGCATCACCTACCTCACGCTGCACTCCTGCTCCATCAGGTGGTCTTTTCAAATCAGCTGCATTTACAGTACCTGAAGCTTGATATGAAATGTTTTCATTTTTTTTCCCCCCAACAGGAGTGTGGACCTGTCTCCAACAGACCTGTTCTTCAACCTACACAGTATCAACTTAGACCACAACAACCTCACCTGCTTTTCAGGCCTAATCCACCTTCCTAATGTCAAAGTACAAGCAAGAGCAAGGAGATGAATGACAACTTCTTGAATCGAGGCCAAAATGAAAAGTGATTTTTCTTTATTACAGGTCTTGTGTTTAAACTATAACCGCGTCGAGTCCATCCTCCCGAGGCAGAAGACATTTCTAACAAACAGACAGATGTTACACAATAAAGTGCACTCCAGTGGCTACGGGCAACAAAGTTTATGCAAAGGGAGCAGGTAAGATCTGACTGTGAGGCAGACACGCAAACCACTTATGTCCAATAAAAATGAGAACAATTTAAAATATCAAACATGTTAAAGGTAAGCTCAAAAGAGAAGCGCGTGCAAAAGTTAGGGACCCTCAATTGTTTTGTAATCTTTAAACCCGCGCATATATTTATTAACACATAACACATTTTGTTGCCCTTTATAACCGTTAGGGGGCAGCACCTACCAGCAAATGGTTAATATTTTTACTCAGTCGTGCCCATACTTCAGCTGAAAATATGAACTTCAATGAAATACAGTCTGTGTGTTTCGTCTTTCTAACGAAAATCCTTTATACAATCTGTTTGTCACCAGGAAGGGGTTTACATGTTTTATTGTGAGGACGTGTTGTTTAAAAAAGTCCAAACATTCTACCTGCTGTGATTTTTCTTGAGGCAATTTCATTCTGTTCTTTTGGTGAAATAATTCAGCAGGCGGAAGAGAGGCGTATATTTAACGCCAACACTTACAAAAGCCTCTTTCCTTTTTGCAGGCCCCTTGCGCCGGCCATCATCCTGGAGCCTCTGATGAGCAGCCTGGAGGTGCTGCATTTAAGTTACAATGGCATCTCCAATATGGCCAATCTGGAGCTCAGCAGGCTCACCAATCTTAAGACGCTCTTCCTTCAAGGTGGGTAAAAGTGCACTGGCTCCCGCCTTTGACAAGATAAACACTGAAGCGGTAAACTCAAAGCCAGGCGCACGGTGTGGCGAGAACAAAAGAGCCGCAGTGACTTTCTTTACAACAGCTTTTGATAGACTTTCATTGAGAAGCGCTCCATCAGGCTGATTGGTGCCACAAAGGCCACGATTTGCTTGAAGCTTTTTAGTACCTTATTTTTATATACTGTCCATGCATGTATTTACTAGCGGTGGCCATTTGACTACTTTGATTATGGGCTTGGTGCCGGAATAATGTTGCATATTGGCGATGTAGGCCATGACTGATGTTATGTTGTCCTTCTATAGACAGCAAACTAGTTTTAAATGTATCAGCAGCACCTCTGCTGGTTGCTTCAAGACACAGTTAAACAACAATCACCAGAATTCTTATTGTTTACCCCTGTCAGTGATTCTCAGTGTGGTGTGCATACCACTAGTGGTATATGGGCTCCCTCTAGTGGTAGACACAGAATCACTGAATAAAATGCCCAAACTCTGCATTATGTTACAGTGGCTTAAACTTTTTCTCATCCAATGTTGTAGATTTGTTGAGTACAGTTCAGTTGTATTTAATTTTTAAAAACAATACATGAGCACTGAATTATTTATAACTGTTTTCAAACATAGGTACAATTTCTCTTTTAACTTATTTGTAACACATTTTAATTGAATCATCAATCAAACCAATGTGTGGGTTTTTTACTGAGTACTCCGGGTTCTCCCAACTTTTCAAATACATGCATGTTAAGTTCATTGCGTGAATGTGATTGGTTGTCTGTCTGTATGCGCACTGTGATTGACTGGCAAGTGGCCCAGGGTCTACCCCACCTCTCACCAAGCCAGCTCACCTGCAGTCTTAATGCGGACAGGGCAGGTACTACAGGTAACTGGATGGCTTGATGGGGAAACGCACACATTGAGTAGCACAATTTGTGAGACACAAAATTTGAGTGCCTGCAAAAATGTTGACCCACAGCAGTATACATACTCATATGCAGTGGTGTGAAACAGTGCTTGCCCCCTTCCTGATTTCTTATTTTTTCATACTTAAATGTTTAAATGTTTTTAAATGATCATTGTCCTGCTGCAGAACCCAAGTTTGTTTCAGCTTGAGGTCAATAACGGATGGCTGGACATTCTCCTTTCATGGTTCCCTTTATGACAGTCTTCCAGCCCCAGACCATCACACTACCACCACCACGTTTTACTGTTGGTATGATGTTGTTTTTCTGAAATTCGGTGTTAATTTTACGCCAGATGTAATGGGACACACTTTCCAGAAAGTTCAGCTTTTGTCTCGTCATCGTCAGGCCATTTTTGCCCGGTCTCTTTATTATGGTGGGGTCATGAACACTAACCTTAACTGAGGCAAGTGAGGCCTGCAGTTCTTTGGATGTTGTTGCGGGGTCTTTTGTGACCTGTTGGACGAGTTGTCGCTGCACTCTTGGGGTAATTCTGGTCGGCCGGCCACTCCTGGGAAGGTTGACCATTTTTCTGTTTTTCGCCATTTGTGGATAATGGCTCTCACTGTATTTTGCTGGCGTCCCAAAGCTTTAGAAATGGCTTTATGACCTTTTCCACAATGACAGATCTCAATTACGTTCTTGCTTATTTGTTCCTGAATGTCTTTAGCTCTCAGTATGATGTCTAGCTTTTGAGGATCTTTTGGTCTACTTCGCTTTGTCAGGCAGGTCCTATTTAAGTGATTTCTTGATTGAGAACAAGCGTGGCAATATCAGGCCTGGGTGTGGCTAGAGAAATTGAACTCAGATATGATAAACCACAGTTAAGTTTTAACAGAGGGGGCAATCACTTTTTCACACAGGACCATGTAAGTTTTTTTTTTTTCTTCTCCCTTCATAATAAAAACCTTCATTTAAAAACTGCATTTTGTGTTTACTTGTGTTGTCTTTGACTGATATTTAAATCTGTGACAAACATGCAAAAAAATAAGAAATCAGAAAGTGGGTAATCACTTTTTCACACGACTGTAAATATGCAATCTAGCGCAGTTTTAAGGTATTACATTGCATTGATGTATAGTGGTTAACATTGATCCTTGGAAATAGTGTCCGAAACCTGTTCTTCCCACCTCTTCCAGGGAATGAGATCAGCCAGGTGGAAGGTTTGGAGGGTCTCCATCAGCTCAGGGAGTTGGTGTTAGACAGGAACCGGATAAGGGCCCTGTACGAGAACTCTTTCATCTCCCAGAATGTCCTGCTGGAACTGCACCTTACAGAGAATCGCATCCGGGAGCTGAACCATCTCTATCCGCTCGTGGAGCTCCGCAAGCTTTACCTCGCCATGAACAAGCTTCAGGTATGATTTAGCATGTGAATGTGCGTATGAATTATTATCTGTTTCTGTGTCTCTATACTGTATGCATATGCGCTTTGATTGACTGGCAACCAGTTGATGGTGTCATCCACATTTTTCGCCTGAAGTTAGCTGGTATAGTCTCCATCCCCCTGCGACCCTGAACTGAGAATTCTGGTGCTAGTGAGATTTTGATTAGCTGTTAATGATTGGTTGATATGGACAAGGGGGCGAATAGAAGGCATTTTTTTCCGCATACGGTCAAGTTGTACATAAAGCATAGTAATCACGACTCATCATGCAATGTGAGGGTTAGCATTCAAGGGGCTCCAGTGTGATTGAAGGTCAGGGCAGAGGGGACAATCAGTGAAACCGCTTCTCAGTCTGCATCTCCTTCTCACCGAGGGGGAGTGATTTGCACACTTTAGTCTGCCAATCCCTCTTCCTTTCATGTATTTAATTAAGATGTAAAGTATGGCAGTTGTTCCAGCACACGAGTCCTGGCCGTGGGGGGCGTCTCTGAATTCTAGCCAAACCCAACCATCAAGCGGGCAAACCATGGAAAACCTCCCCCCTCCCTTCCCGTTGCTCTGTTGCGTGCCCAAACGCTCATGCGATTAAACATGTAATCTCTCCCATCAGTTGCGTCTATCCTGCCTGCACCAAAAATCATGAAAGGTTTCAGCGCCGATACATATGTCTTTATTATCCCAAACACATCCAGCTGTAATCGGAAGGCGGTGGCCGCAAGGTCCGCAGGAATAAAAACAAAAGACACAAAGTAATCTTCTTTTTTTTCCCACATTTGTAGGACATCTCAGAGCTTGATAAACTTGAGGTTCTTCCCTCGCTGACGGAACTTTCTGTTGTTGGCAATCCGGTGAGTCCATATGTTAAAGTGAAGTACTAATCACTGGGACAGTTTATTGGGTACACAAGCAGATTTAGAAAGATATGTTCACACATCATGCTGAGAGGGGTTTCACACATGCGAAACGAAATGCGAAAGATGCTGCCGTGGACGCCTACCCCTCTGCAAACGCCAATACAGGATTTGTAGTTATAGTCATTCAATAATATACACTCTGGGTGTTCTAAAAACATTGACAATTCGAAATGGGACTATTGGAGTGACTATCGGAGGCCAACGGAATTCATTCTGATTCATGTGGAAATTTCAACGACATATTCAGATGGATATAGATTTTAGAACACCAATGTTCACCAATATGCACACTGCCTTGTTACATGATGCACATTTCCCTTTTGGGCTTCCTCTTTGAATCGGTTGTGCTATGTCGAAATCTGCTTTGCAATTGATGTCTTTCCAACACAGAGAATGCCTTTTCATTGCTCACCTGAAAAAAAAGAAAACCATCGCACTAACATTGGAGTTAAGTTTAGCGTTAAACTTAATTTGTACATATCTTGTTACAATTGGAGATCATTTGAATGAGTATTGGCTTCATTATTACAATACAAAATGATGTTAATTATTTGGAACAGCCTTTATTTGTAAATGATTGTTTTTTTGGGATCTTATCTTATAGGGCAATATTTGCCAAACTTTATTGCGCCATTTAAAGTAGAAAATCTCCTGGCAAACCACCAAACAACAAGGTCACTTTTATTGATACTCCTCTTCTGTCAGGCCCTCACAATTGACGCTTCCAACATTGCAGCTCTTAAATGCTTTCCCTGGTAAACAACACGATCAAAAGCATGTTTTCAGGCTCACTTTCTGACTGTGACAATCCACGACACTGACCCAGTGTTGCTGTGCGCTTCCAAATTAAGCGATTACATGATGGGCCGTCCGCTGTGCCTCAAACTGGCCGGCATCACAGACAAATCCGTTGACCAAATGGCGAGTGCTGTTGGCCCACTTACATCACCCATCTGGAGCCCGTGGATCAGGCGTGAGCAGAGCGTGGACGTTCTGTGGCCCACGGATGATGTAGGGAGGCCGCGGGGCCACGCTCAGCTGTGGCAGCCTCGCCCCCACTGGATCCCATCTCCCCCCTTCTCTTCCCATAGGGGGTTAATCCTGCCAAGGGGTAGAGGCCAACAACCACCCTTGAGACGATACCTCCTGCTGTTGACCACATGAGATCACTGCTTTGCCCGTGTTCCCGTGCCAAAATCTGTCCCCTCGCTTCTGGACTTTCACTGGCACACACTCAAGAGTTTAAATGCAGCAGTGGCCTGCAGGAACATAAAGTTGTGTGAGTGTACAAGCAGGATATTTTGGCACTCACCAGAGCATCGCAAATTAGAGTGGACCCCTGCATGCTCGCGATTCGCCACCTGTGGATTCACCTATCTGCTCATTCTTTTTTTTTTTTTCTTTTTCCAATTGTTTAAATGTGCTTTCTTTTTTCTTTTTGTTATTTTCCTTTTATTTTCAGGTTGGGGGGGGGGGGGGGGGCGACAACAACCCCAAAACGCTTATTGGCAGTTTATCCCCGCTTACTCAAGAATTTTTGGCTGTTTAAAAAAATAAATAAATAAATTACAATTCAATGCAATTATAATGGGCGCCAACTATCCACAGATTTTCGCTGTTCGTGTTCTGGCCCGGTCCCGATCACCCATAAATAGCGGGGGTTGACTACGTTCCAAAAGACAGTTTGAGTCCGAGTCATTTCTTATTGGTTGCTTTGTGACTTCTTCCTTTCAGGTGGCTCGCAACTCTCTTCACAGGCCTGCAGTGATGCGCAGTCTGTCTCAGTTGCAGGTCCTGGATGGCATGACCGTTACCATGGAGGAGAGAACCAGAGCTGAAATTACAGACGCAACAGTGAGGACTGCACACGTCACGAATAAGTGCATAGAAGCACACACACACACACACACCGGCATTTGTGCACGTTTGCAATGGCTTTCATGCGCTTTTCAGCTCTTTTAAATTCAAAGGTTCTTCATGTGTCATCTCACATTTCAGTGTCAGTTTCGAAACTTTCTATGGCAATCTTAGCCTCGGAAAGTTGGACAAAGTTTGCAATTGATGGCAATTAACAACAACAATAACAAACAACAGGTGGTAACTTTAAGAGCCACCATTCATGTATGCTATTATTCACACTCGGGCGAAAAATGGTTAACTGCAGAGCCCATTGAAACTCCCTTGCTAACCAGAACAGCAGCACAGAGGCACATAAACAGTCTCTCAAATGAACTCAAATTAAATGTGTATAGATTAACAGCATGTTACAAACCATTTCCATGCACAGACTAACAGGTCAAATGGATGCCATGGACTCGTATGTGGAGATGGCATCTATTCGCGATTAGCTTTGCACATACAATTACATGTTCATTAAATGTGGTTGTTTTTACTATAACGATGCAGTACAGTAATTATGTACTGTTTTCTGTTGACTCAATTCAATTCTAGTAAATTCACATGTAGTCTATAAATGTCCCTAATTTTGCAATCCTAAAGGGCCTTATCATACATAACTTAGTCCAGCATCGCCCACACACAAACAAATAAGGGAAAAGCACAGATCAAACGCTCTCCATCTTAGCGAATGGCTGTCTATGTAATGAGTGGAGAGGCTAGTGCAGTAATTCTCCCGTAGCCCTGAATTAAAAGCAGCCTAAGCCTGCTGGCATCATCCTGCTGATTAGATGAAATGTGCCTGGCCGATAATGCACCAGTGGATTTACTCCCTATTAGCCAGGTCAACGCGACCCCTCTGGCCGCTAATCGGACATGTGGAAATGACAGAGACGGACGGGATCCTGTGTTCTCTCATTAGGGCAACTCCCGACCCCCAACTCCACCCCCACTCCCCCCATAAATGCCATCTGAGTTGCGCCTGCATTTGCTTTTATTTTAATTTCAACGTTGCCACTAATGAGTAGTAATGACTGTCCCCCACCATTAGGATTCTCTAATATGTGGAACAACAAGCAATCTAATCACCAATCCTGTGCCCAGAGTGTGGCTGAAGTGGACACACCGTGGTGACAATAGTGGAGAAACACAAGCAGTTAGGTTTCATAGCGAGGCCCTTATCTTTGACTGAGCCCTTAAGATTGGACTCTCTGCGTGTAGAATTTCCCTTTAGCTTGCTCGACCTGATGCTTTTTTGATATTTCTTTCAAGCAATGTGAGGAGTGCTGTGGAGTTTCCGGCCTTGAAACGAACCTGCCTGGACTGATGACCTACATGCCTGTCAAAGGAATGAGCATGACCGGACTACAGAGCCTCATTCACGGACACGACATGCTCCCGAGTAACAAGGATGAACCTCAAGTTCAGTACACCTCCAAGTGTGAGTCCCAGCTTTTTTTTCCTCCATAATTGAACTTTATGTGAGCTTGTCAGGTTTCGGTTCACTGAATGTGACGCTATTTTTTTTCCCCAATCACAGACAAGAAGTCCACAGAGAAAAATCCTTCAAATTTACATGCCGAGGTGACCTCCAGACACTCCCGAAAAGCAAAAAACAACTCGATAGCGCCGTGTCCTCTTCCCCATGGGAAATGAGAACAACACTTCTACGGTACAGGAACAAATTACCAACTTGATTCAATTCTCCAAATGTTTTTGGTTTTTTTTAAATATTGGGATGAAATCTGTTTTAAATAGATCTAGCCTCATCATAAAGTATTTAGAGCAGAGATCTTATGATTTTGCCTTTATATACCACCGCAATGAATGTAAAATAAACAATGATGATGTGATCAAAGGGTCAAGTTTCAGCTTTATTTTCAGTCGCCTCACAAAAACACTCCATTTACCATTTAGGACATACATCAGTGTACCTCCAGTTAGTAAGTAGTACAGGAGCTGGATAATACAGATATTAACTGGAAAGGTGGTTCAAGACAAATGAAGCAGATAAAGGTAATTGATCACAGGTATTAAGTTGCCTTTTTGCAGTTTGCCTAGAGATAAAAATAGGAAACCTGTGGAGCTCTCAGTGTGAGTGAAGGAGGCTGAAAAAAAGAAGGCATTTAAAGAAAGACAGCAAAAAGCTAGGTCTTAGGTCAGGCCAAAGCACAAGTTTGGTACATTTGGTACAATACAGCAAAAAAAAAAAATCAGAAGGCCTGCAAGACCACATTAAACATCAATAAGAACACTGTGGAGAAGGCTGGTGCATCATTCTCAGAATCTACAATCAAGAGACGCCTTCATGAATGTCAATACAGAAGATTTACAATGAGCTGCAAACCAATGGCAACATTCAAAACAAAGGAAAAACAGATTAGAATTTGCCAGGAAATATCTTTGAAAAATCCTTCAATATTGTGAAGTCACATTTCTTTTGACAGGGTCAACTAGTATCAGAAGGAAGAGACAAGTCTGGAGAAGAAAAGGAATAGTTTGTAATTCAAAGCATACCACATCGTGTGTCCAGACTGTGTTACGGAACAGACATAAACTCATGCAAAGAACGGCCTGTAGACAATTAGCCTGCTTTAGCGGCACATGCAGTACATCCCTTTTAAATGCATTTCTAATGACTTGACTTTATTTTCTGACCACATGTGAATCACTAACCATGGTAATCTGAGGATGAGAGGTTTTCGGTGTCACTTTTTGCTGTTATCCCAAACAAGTCGGGGGAGGGACCCGAGGGACCCGCCCGCCACAGATGCAAAGGGGCTAGAGGTTGGCACGCTTGCATCCATCGGGTCAGATGCGTCCCCAACAAGTGGATAATCCATCTTTAGCACACCTCTCTGTGGACAATAATCTGCAATCAGATAAAGATGTAATCTTGAGCGGGGTCCAAATGGATTTCAGAGATTGTCGGTTTCATCATGTTAGCCTCTTTTCGACACACGCACACAAAAACGCGCAATGTCAGCAAATCTCGTGGGATGTAACTGGAAATGAACCAGTGACCTTGTCCACTCGCCCTTTTAAGATGTTACTTCTGTTGCACACAGGATTATACATTTCCCTGCTTCCCTTTAACTTGTGTCCAGTAGTGCAGTACTTAACACAAACGCCAAAGACAGATATGCCCATCCATGCGTGGACGGCAGCCGGTCGCAGGGTACATATAGATAACCATTCACGCTCACGTTCATGCCCACGGACAATTTAAAGTCTTTAATGAATTTAAGGAGTCTCAACTCGTGTCCTTGGACCTTCTTCATGGTTCAATTGATTTTACATGACAGACAGTAGTTAATCAGTTGGTCTGTATCAATATTTTTTCGTAGTTAATATAGTGGAACTTCCAAAATACTGGTACAATTCAACCAAAAATATTCTGGGAAAAAAAATCTAAAGTTTCAATCGCTCAAGTCTAAATGAATGCAACAAATATTACAGGACTCTTCATATTGTAAATTCTTCTGCTCCCACAGTAAACAACAGAATGTGCTGTCTGTGCTCCGCCAACCCTACGTTGCCTATGTCAGAACTAAAGGTTTTACATCCACAAATGTATTTTTCTTCTTCTTTAGCTTTTTGTATTTTGAGGGGAATGGCAAAGAGAAATGTGTGATCATAAACATAGAACCACAAATGGAAGTAATGGCGCCGTCTGCTCAGTACAATATACCCTTTTCCTTCAACCAGACACAATGTTGAGCATACGCTTACTTAAACAGTTCATACCGGTGAAACGACCACATACTGTAGTTCCAGCAGTACCTACAAAAATGCCATTAGGTGACAGTATCACTTTTTAAACACTTCCTTGTTTCCACTTCAAAGAAGGAGTTGTTTTACTTTAAGTTCATTTTATTTAAGCTCTCCTTGTTCAATTCAATGTTAAAATATTAGGTAAAACCTTGTCTGTACGGTTAAAGTTGAAAAGTTGAATATGTTAATTCACTTTTCTATTGTGTGAATTTTCTCCCCGCTGCCTTTGAGCAAGGAGACGGGCTACACCCTGCACTGGTCACCAGCCATTTTCAGACTTTACATGATATCATTCTGGAATTTTTGTAATTAGATCAATTTGGAAGTCAACCAACGTCACAGAATGATTGTGTTTGACTCGTGTGCTTGTTTTTGCTGGCCTGTGTCGACGGTCCAAGCATGCAGCTCGCAGGCGGCAAAAAGGGCAAAGCTCTCCGGAACAAGCTCCTCTAATGCATGTACTTAACTTCACTTAATTTGCGTTAACTCCCAGCATTAAGCGGGGCTAATGACTGCAAGTGAGTGCAATGTCATTACCTTGCCCTGCCCGCCTGACATGAAAATGGCAGCTGATGGGACTTATATGCACAGATTTGGGGGCTCAGCCCGGGTGCTCTAATTCATGAGGTATTACAAAGGATAATTACACATGTCATATTTGTGTAACACATGTGCAGTATGGATATGTAGATATGTATAAATGCGGTTGTGTGCAGCGTGCCCGCTGGCTCCATAGGAAGAGCCCCTCGAGAGGCTGTTTAAATGAAGCTGGAAATTGTGTTTGCACCACACTATTTGGGGGGGGGGGGGGGGGGGGGGGGGGAACATGGCGAGCCACGACATCTGCTTGCCGGAAGCTGAGTTGCACTGTGCTTGTTTTTACGGACTAGTCGTTTGGTCTGAGCAGAGGTATCCAAACTCTTTCCTCTGAGGGCAGCATACAAAATCATTGAATCATGCAGGTACAAGGACCATTTTGACTTTCTTAAACACACTAAAACCAATCCTTCAAGTAAATATAGTTTGTTTTATATGTATTATATATTATTTTGGAAAAACTGCAAGATCATGATAAAGCTGCACTATGTTGAAAAGGGGAAGGTCATGAGACAATGGGTGGGGTGGGGGATTAAGGGCCGCGATTGTCGTTGGATGCCCAGCAAGATGTTTAAATTGCAGCGACACCTGCCAGTATGTGAAAGGGCGGAGTGGAACAGGGGAAATATTATCCAGCATTTCACAAGCTACAACGCCTGCTGTGGCACACCTGTTTAGAATCTCTCTGATAGCACAAACACACTATGCAGTGCGTATGTGAAAAATGGGCTGTTTTGCAAGTTTTGCTACAAGAGATTGATTAGTAAATTAGTTGTTGACAGAAAACTGCAATCAAACATTTATGTGCCCTGCCGCGCTGACACCGACCGACTCTGGAGCTACAACAGGCAGGGGAGCTTCATTCGACTCTGACAGCAATTGGGGGTTGTGTGTATATATATATATATATATATATCTTCTCCAGAGTGCTCAGGACCTCAGACTGGGCCGAAGGTTCACCTTCCAACAAGACAATGACACAGCACACAGCTAAAATAACGAAGGAGTGGCTTCAGAACAACTCCGTGACTGTTCTTGAATGGCCCAGCCAAAGCCCTGACTTAAACCCAATTGAGCATCTCTGGAAAGAGCTGAAAATGGCTGCCCCACCAACGACACCCCTGGGCTAGAGCGTGTGGCAGTGTAAACCCTAATATTCACCGCATCATATTTCATAATTGTCCTCTGCATAGTTTGGTTGTTAGCATTTTATGGCTAGTTTTGGACATAAATTGAGGCGGACGCCCCGATGTGGACCACGGGCCTTGACGTTGACACACGTGCTTCTGTCTCCCTTTGCATAGTTGTCAGAATTTTAACATTAAAATAAAATTAAGCCAAAGATGGTACATAATTCATGGGCGCTGCTGAGTGAACCCAGATGCACTGCCCTCTCCCTCTCCCTTTCTCCGTGCAGCTCGACCACGCGCTTCGTAGCTGGTTTAATGGGATGGAATGTGACAGGTTATGTTTTCATCCGCCTGATATGGAGCTGGGCTCAGGCGGAAGAGGGTGGAGAGCGACAGGCCCCGCGCTGATATGATCTGGATTCGTAATTAGACATGTTTGTGCTCGTCATGAATCAGTTATAGAAGATGCACTTTCCGACCCCCACCGACACACACACACTCACACACGGAAGAAAGAACACATGCTCCGTATGGAGGCCATTACTGCTGCTCCACTGACCCCCTACATTTGCTGTGTGTGTCTGCAGCCGCAGCACCATTAGTCCAAGACTCTGTGAATAATTGCTGAATGGACCATGTTTCCACCGCTATCCACTAAGGCTCCAGTGTCGGGGGGGAGGGGGTGACATTTACAGACATGACGCCATTGATTGACGTTTTATTCCGTAGATAACGGCAGGCGCATTGCTCGGAGCGACATGACAAATTACACATTTATCATCTTGTATTAACTTTAAATGTATTGTGGTTGTAGGTCACAATTGCACTCACATCAAGCCTTGAATAGAAATGACTCTTGCAGATGCTGCTCATCAGCACAACAGGAATCATTTTCCTTTCAGAGGGTGCACATTGTGTCGTTTTTTTTATCATTTTTTTCATCCCCTATTATTCTTGCCGCTTTTCCCCCTGTTTTTTTGTTTCCCTGTGAGCCTCGCAGGAATAAAGAGTGTTAAATATAGAAACAAATAATGACAGGAGGGCCAGAATTAGACTTAAAAGAAAACATTTTGGAAATCTTGCAAATCTTATCAAAAACTTGCAATGTGTGGATGATGATGTTTTTTGTTTTTTTTTGGTGGTCATTTTTAAATATGTGTGCCCATTAAAGCATCATGTATAAAAACATGGATTGCACCCTAACAGACCAGTCTCATTTTCCCTAATGATTCTTACAATATAATGATTGCAGCTGTAGCCAAATACAGCAATCATTTCCATTGGGAGGGATTATAGGCTATAATACATGTTGTCGCGACTAACTAGGTTTTTTATTATGCATTATTGTGTCCTATAAAAGTAGAAATTGCTTCTTTCCCCTGACGATAACAACAACAAAATAGATCTCCTGTGCACACCCTTAACCCTTCAAGCACAATGGCAAATAACAACAGCAGCAGTTTAATCTCCTTGACTCCAGATTATTGTTTTTCGTTGTGTTGATATCGTGGCCATTTAGTAGATGACTTCGTGAGTCTCTTCCGAGATAAAGTCACTTTCGTTATATGGAAATAGAATTGTCTTTTGCATAAAGAAGAAAAAAAACAAGGATTACGAATACAACATAATCTTCCTGGCATGTCACTTTTGGGGTCAAGTAAGCGCATTACAGTCAGGTCTTGAATATCTTAACGTACTCTCTCAGTTATTAAAGAATGGCGTGTTGATAAATTATTCAAGATAAGGATGCACAATCGTATATGTGAAGACGGGGGTGTTCCTTTCATTGTTACAACCAAATCAGTCATATGTAATGCTGCTTAACTGAACACGACTTTGCTCCTGATACCCTCATTATTTGTTTTCTCCATTTTTCTGTAGTGCTTGTGCTTATCCACATTACCCGTGGACAATTTGAGTCTTCAGTGAACCTAACATGCATGTTTTTGGAATGTGAGAGGAAGCACAAACTCCACACAGGAGTTGAGATTCGAACCCACAACCTTGGACGATGTGAATCAAACATGCTAAACAAACGTCACCATGCTACCAATTACGGTTTGTTTTTTTTCCTCTTTTGTAAAAAAATTATATTAAATTAAAATTGTTGTATTTATTGTATGTATGCTATTATTACCATCGCCTGCTACATGTTGCTTTGAAGCATTAAAAATCGGTTTTCAGTCTACCGTAAGCAAGTTTTTCGAGCGTCTGTAAGTTTTACTGATGCGGCGAAGGCGGCCGTGCAAGAGGCGGGACTTTGTGCGCGTATGTCCAATCACAGAGCAAACGCTACCCTCTTCTTCCCTTTCATTGGCTCACATCTTGTGTACGCGTTATAGTCGATGTTGCTTGGCGTAGTATAGCTCTCGGCTAGCTGCTAATGCTCACGATTTCCGCAATTTTCTCGGCATTCTTGTCTGTTCTGTGGAATACCCCAGAAAGTTTCGCCTCGGTGGTGGATTTCAGAGTTCACGGTAAGCTTACGCCGCACCAGTGACAACGTAACTCGCCGTATTGCCGCAATGTTAGTATGTCAGTAACATCAAGCTGCTTCTGGTCGGGTTGTCGTGGACGCTGGCTAACAATATAGCGAACAAAACTGGGACTAGAAAGGCACAAACGGGACAGAAATCAATTGTTTGTTTTCAAGGAGGGTTTGTCAAAATACTCGTTTACTAACTTTGCATGGACACGTTAGCACATTTATACCTCTGCTGCTTCTCTCTCTGTGTGTGTGTGTGTGTGTGTGTTTTTTTTAGCAACTCTGTGGCTGTTGCTATACAGATTTCATGAATGTTTTCTAACATTTATTGAGCCAAAGCACACTTTTTACATTTGAAAATCTGACGGCACAACACCAAACAAAAACTTAAATAATGATGGCTATACAGGTTAATTTTACCCTCTGCAATCTATCTAGTGGAAGAGCATCTATTGTTCCAACTTCTGCCCGTCACTATACGTTATGCGCATAGATGGATCCATCCATCCATCTAAACCTTTATTTAACCATAAAATAAAAACCAATGGAGACCGAGGTATCTTTTTAAAGGATGATCTAACCAAGAAGGCGGAGCACAATTCCCGTCATAACAATACAATGTAATAAACTAAACTAAATGCAGTCTACATAAAGCTCAACATGGACCTATACATAAAAAACATAGTACAGTTACAAACTACTGTCGCTGGACTACCATCCATCCAGAATGGAGAACAGTAAATAGGCTACTGACCAAGTGTACAAGAAGCAAGCACAACAAAACAACATCAGTCTTAGACATGACAAGAGAATGAGGATGATTTACAATAGGTCATGTACTTCAGCAATCAATATTTTTCAAAATGTTTAAAAAGTGTGACTTAAGAACTTTAATGTATGTAATATGTCAAATGTAACATATGTAGAGAGAGAGAAAAAAAAATGGTTTTCCACATATATTGAGTCCTGACAAGAAATGCTACCATACCAATTATATGATACTGACCAATGCATTTCTGTTTTCTTTGCATAGTCAAAGGTGTGATTCAGCAGCACTTCCCAACATGGGAATGATGACTGGAAAGGTTTCTTCAGCTGCCTGGAGATGACCTGCCACCCTTTCGGGAATGGTCAGAATGGGGCCAGATGTGCCCCTTCTCAATGAGTACAAGCAGGAGTTCTTCTGGAAGCGCTTCCCCCAGACAGTGTTGGGGGGTCCGCGCTTTAAGTTGGGTTACTGCGCTCCGCCCTACGTCTACGTTAATCAGGCCGTCCTTTTCCTGACGCCATGGCTTTTCGGGGGTGTCGGCACACTCCTCTGCCAGTTGCAGCTTCTCCAGGAGCTGCACGCTGCCATGCTCTCCGGCGCGCTGATGTTTGCGGTGGCGGCGGGAGTCCAGGCTGTGGCGTTGTATGCCGGACGACGGAGCGGTGTCGTGGAGAGATTTGGTGCGCCCAACACCCTAGTGGATGAAGAGGAAGTGGAGTTTACTCACTGCGTCAGCCCAGAGACGGTCCGATTTATTGCTCCCGGGAAGAGATTTGGGCTGAATGTGGTGATGCATACGCTACTGGCTGGGCTGCTATGTGGTTTCGGGACATGGTACGTGCTGCTTGGCAGACTGACCGCTCTGTACGGCAGCATAGGTGCGTCACTGGTCGTCTTTGTCCTAAGTTGGGTGACTGTGTGCATAGCGGAATATTCCCTGGTTGTCAATACAGCCACAGAGACTGCTACTTTCCAGGCACAGGACACTTATGAGATTACCCCACTCACCCGACCACTCTACATCTTCATTTTCATTGTTGTGGACTTGACCGACAGGTGGGTAACTAGAAACTCACCAATAGCGTTGACTCAAGTCAAATCCATAGGTGACATTTTGCTGTACTTGATGGTTTTTAGGTTCTTGGGCCCAGTTCCTGAGCTCCAACTTGCCAGCCAGGTTCTTCATGTGCTTTTCCTCTTCCTACCTCTGCTGTGGGCACTGGGGATACTTCCTCCCCTGGACGCCTTGTTCCTCTGGGGCATGGAGCAGGGGCTTGTGTTTGGATTAGGAGGCTCCCCCATGTCCAGTAACTTCAGGTCTGTGTTGAAATATGATATACAGTACAGCGAAGCCCCATTTATTGTGAGGGATACATTCCAGACACACCCGCGATAGTTAAACATCCGTGGTATTGGGAGACTATAAACACACTTTAGACACATTAATCTAATGAAAGTACACTCAAACCTCATTTGTCACTCCCAGTTGAAGTTTACTCTAAAACTAATGAAACAAGAATTAAATATTGTATAACTAAACACCAAAATTTCAAACAAACCATCTAGTTTTGTCGAACAAATGTCATCTAGCTTATTGCTAACATATGATGCAAAGCACTATAGGCGGGATAACGGAAATTACCATTGACATTACAGTAACTGTAGACTTTCAAACAACTGCTACTTTAACACACACGGAGGAGAAACATACAAAAGAGGATCCAACATTACTCACAGGCATATACATTTTCTGCTCTGTGAGAACATTGACTATTACTTGAGTTTAGTTGGGGACCTTCTCTGCCGCTTCTTCCTCTTAATGTTTTTTTTTTTTCTTTTTCTCTCTATTCTGCTGCATCTCTTCCAGTAGACCTCAATGCTGCCCGGCATGTTGCAGCACAACGAAGTACTATACTGAATGCATGCAACTCTAAGTTAAGACTTGCCTGTGTCCTGATCAGGATTTTTGGGGCCGATCAGCGAGTTTAAAAAAACGATACCTGATCACCAATCCGATCACAAGATGGAGCAATGTCTATTTAAATCAACTTGTTAATTTACTGTGTATACTTGTGTACTTAATCGCTCCAAAAAATATATTTACAATAAAAATGTATCTTTGTTCATCTTTTTATGCCAGTGAGGCATAGTGACAGACAGAACAAATGAATGGTCTTCTATTAGATGGCAGGAACTATATACAGTAATTAATGTATCCACTTTTTGTCACATTTTTGTTTGTTGGTGTGCCGTGAGATTTTTCAATTGTAAAATATGTGCCTTGGCTCCATAAAGGTTGGAAATCACTGCTCTCGTCCATGTATTCTAATCAGTCAGGTCAAACCAACATTACATGACAGAAATAATAGGTTCTAACTTATTGTAATTAAACTATCTATTGTAATTAATCTGCGGATCACCTCTTATTGGTGCTAACACTAGATGGCTATGATTACCGTTACTTACATTTGTACGTGTGTGTGTGTGTGTGTGTGTGTGTGCCCTCCTTCATAGGTTGCTGTTGATGTTTGGCGTTTCTGCTGGCGTAGCTGTCTGCAATTACTTCATCCCATCAACACTGGGAGTCGTCCTCTTCTCCACTGCAACGGGATTCCTGCTGAGCTTGGACCTCAGCCAGGTTGGCACCCTCTGCCATGCTCCCAGGACCGAGTGCAAGGATTACGGCCTGCGCAGAGGGGGGTCACCCCCGCCTCTTCTTTCCATCACCTTTGGCTGGAATCTGGGCTGCCGGGAGGTGTTGTTGTATGCGAGCCTGTTGTTGGCGGCCCTAGCAGAAGCAGGCCTGTTGCATCACTTCCACAGTTCGGTTCACTCCCAGAGTTTGGTCAAAGCACCGCAGGCTCCTGTCAGCTATCTCCTCTTGGTCCTCTTCTCCCTCTGCTGGCTTCTCAGAGAGATCCAGGGGGCCTATGTGTGTGCCGGCTTATTACTCAATCCGGTGTACCCTAAAGGCATGTCCAGCGTGCAGACTTTCAAGCAGAAGAACAGAGGCTTATTCATTGCAGCAGCCATCAGAAGAGTCCTCCTTGGTCTTGGTGAGATCATCTTGAAGTCCATTGCTCTCCATATTACAGCTCAGGAATTAACGACACTGTTCTGTATGTAACCGTTTATTTGTGTGTTCACAGTTTCTCCATTTGCATTGATTGCGTTCCTGTCTATGGACAAATCCCTACAGCAGCTCCATGGGGTGCCTCTCAGTGTGGGATTCACACGAGCTTTCAGAATGGTAAGCGTACAAAAACAATAGAAATATTTCTTTCTATATTGACTTTTTGCCAATTTACAATGAGCACAGATGTGTCAAAGGAAAACGGCCCAAAATTTCGTTTGTTACGTTTGTTTCCTTGACACAAATCCTTTTCCCATTAGTATTTGTCTGGTCAACATGGTTTTTGCTGCATGTTTACGTGCAGGCGTGGCAAAGCTCAGAGGATGCTTTACTGCAAGTGGTTGTGGTCATCATTGTGCGTCTTGCAGCTGGAAACAACAGGCTGCCTGGCTGGGACAGCCTGGGCACAGGGGTTCAGCTTCTACTGGTGAGGAGAACACGTTGTTTACAGTAGCTACCTTTTTCCCCCCCACCTAATGGGCTGGTGATATGGGCTTAAAATACGTTTTTCTTTCCCCGCAAAAATCAGATTTCTAATTTCAATCGATTTTTACCCCCCTTCGCTATGAGAAAAACCAAATGACTGGCATTATTCCAAACAAGTTTAGATTTTTTTTTTTTTTTTTTTTCCATAGAATTTGGTTTAGTTTTCCTGAAACAAAACAATCTTTGTACCATTTTTTTTTCTCCCCCCCCCCCCAGCATTTACTTGCACAGAAATAATAGAAATAAATCTTTTTTCCTTTGTTAAAATAAAGTTTTTCCTTTTGGAAAAATTGCCCTTTTCTCAAAATATGTATGTAAACACAATCCTTAATAAATTAACATTAGAATTTTTCAACAATCCAACATCCTAAAATGAAACATCAATCTGCATGGATCGAAGAGTAACACCACAGCTCTCTTATAATCTATTTTATGTAGAGTTGTACAGGCAAGGCAAGTCAAGGCCACCTCTGCAAAATATTTGCAGCTGGGAGGAATTACTTCGGGATCTGGAGATTTAGACATTTATTTTTACTGTTTAATGACATCACGGCCTCAACGGAACAGTCCACCTCCCAGGATCACAGTGACATTGCCCATCTGTTCATGAACTAGGAAGTGGCCTAAACATTAATTTAAACGAAGAAATGCCTCACCTCAATAAAATGTTTCCTTTTGACCAAGTTAAAAGTAGGTCTTTATTACCTTTTGCCAAAGCCATGTTTCCACTGAAAGGTACAGGTAGCGGGCTTCCAACGCAGGTGTGTAGATAGGACGGCTCTTGCGGCATGTGCTCTATAAATAGCGTTAACTGATTTATGGTAATTTGCTGACGCCATTGTTGTTTTTACATATGTATAAATATGTAAAAAAAGACTGCCGATAATGAAAAAGAAGATCAGTGTTCACCTCTAGTGCTTATATGTTACTTCCATAGATTGGCCTCCTGATGGATAGACTGACCCAGTTCCTGGCCAAGTTAAAGTTCACTCTCACTGTGTTGGTGACCTCATGGACCGAGAAGAAGCAGCGGCGTCAGTCGGCCGGAACTCTCCTGGCGCTCAACGCCTCCCTCTGCCCGCTGCTGTTGGCTGTGGTGACCCTGTCTGCCCTGCTCTCCGCCCCCCTGCTGCCCCTCTTCACACTGCCCATCTTCCTGGTGGGCTTCCCCAGGCCTCAACGCAGTTGGCCGGGACCCGTCGGTACCGCCTGTCCGTGCCCAGACTCTATCTTCTACCAGCAAATGAGCGGAAGTCTGGCTTCTGCCCTGAGGACAGCCTTTGCAAGAGGGTCTCTGGGTTAGTTATGCATGCCTCCTATCCTTGTTAAAGAGCAAACAAATACAGTAAATTATTCATAATTGGCATTTGCTCAGCAAGTGCTACAAAATGTTCATTAGCAACACAGTTGCTTGAACAGGTTTGACTGACAGTTATTAGTTGTCATTTGGAATACATTTTATCAATCCAAAATTGAGTGCTCAGGATAAGTGCTACATTTGTCCAAGTCTTAAAAGCCAAATGTATTAGAAAATGAGTATGGTCTTGTTGAGTCATTTAAAATAAGTGTTGGGACCATATGTGTAGCAGCCACAGCAAATACAATTGCACAATCAAATGTGATCTAATGATCATTTGCCAATATGAAAAGCTTTTTCTAATATTTTGGTTGCCTTATTCGGAAGGGAAATGGGGCACCGTCTGCTGTAGTGAGTTTCTACATCACTGCAAACTGTGCAACTTTCCATTTTCCCTAGCGCTTGTCATCGTTAGAGTTGTGGGTGAGCTGGAGCCCATTGCAGCTGTCTTTGGGCGAGAGGCGGGGTACCACCTGGACTGAATGCCAGCCATTTGCAAGCAACATAGAGGCAAAGAACCATTCACCACTATGGACAATTATTTATAGTCTTCAATCAACCAAACTTCCATGTTACGTGTTTGCAATGCGGCAGGAAGATGGAGTACCCAATGAAAACCCACACAAGCAAACAACATGAAAAGTCCACACAGGAAGGCTGGAGCCAAGACTTGAAACTTGAACCCCAGAACTGTGAGGCATATGTGCTAACCACTAAACCGCCATGCTGCCCAACACTGCAAACTACAACCACAATAGTAATGTCAATTATTGCTATCAAAGTGCTGCGTTATTACATTGGTGAAGACAGATCTTTTGAATCAGTCTCTTTTATAGGATTGCATTAGATTATGCATGTATACATTGAGAAATGTAGTTTATAAAAAAAAACCAAATTGATCGATTACCCGTTGTGGCTTCACAAAATGTAGAACCGTTTAAAGACCCAAGGCAACTTGAAATCTGGCTTTTCATCATATGTTTGGCTTAGGGTTGAAATGAGTTGTGCCCTCTATCACGAGACGGTAGAAGAAAAAAAATATTTACAATTATTAATAATGAACTGGTGATTCATGAAACTATCAAAGTGTCACACAAGGCCACCCGGTCATGTTGTATCTTGTGAGCTGTGTATAATTCAATGCAAGCACTTGTATGGCTGATGATCACAGTCCAGAAGTGTCCCCCGCTTTGCCCACACTGGAGGGTGTGCAGCGAGCAGTAAAGGGGTCTCGTCCTTGTGTCACTTCCCATCACGACTCAGGGGCTGGCACTCTGACATGTCTCCACAGGATGTGACATTATCCCTGAGCCACCTAAAACAAAAGGCCTTTCTTCATTGCCCTGCCCCCAAACATAAACACCCACAATCTGCTGGTGGAAATTCAAGGGCAAGCAAGGATAGATGCAACCGTTTCTAACAAGCTGTCTGCAAGTGTTTCTTCTAGTTTGGTTTGGTTTTCTTTGGTTACTTTAAATGGTGATGACTAGCTCTCTCTCGCAGGTTCTTTAGCACCAGGCTCTCACTTTCTCGGCCGCTTTCAGGACCGCATGGTTTGGATCGTGGTTCTGGAGAGAGGGTACGGCTACTGCACCGTCAATATTAAGGTACACTTTCTACTTATTTGTGATACAGTTCATACATTATGATCTCGATTTTTTTTTTTTTGTCTTTGTGTCTTAGGACACCAACACAATGGAAGTTTGAAATAAAAGTGTAGCCTTTCAGGTTTAATTTAAGAGCTTTTTAAAAATATGACATTTACCATGTAGTAATTAGTGCCACCATGCCTAGTAGAACCTCCATTTTCAAGGGCTCCAAAGTATGTAGACAAAGTGACATGAAAATACAACCATCATTTTTAGTACTACAATATTTTTGTTCTTGGGGCATTGAATCGTTCGGAAATAGACTGTTCTGTTTGTCTTAGGAGACGTTTTGCCACTCATCCGAGCAGGCTTCATCAGTTCATGTAACAAGGTAGTTGGGACCGCAGAAGCCCGCGGTGTTGGTGCAAAACTGTTTATTCTCCAAGTTACCGGTACACCCCGTAACCACGAATGGTATCACTCTTTTGGGATGCAAAACGATTGTCGCTAAGACGCCTCTGCCCTTCAATAGCAGTCGGGTAGAAACTCGTTCATTAATATTGTTGTTTATTTGTTAGAGGCTGAGTTAATGAGTCTCTTTGGAATGGACAAAAGGACTGCATCGTGTGCGGGAGATAGGTGGTGTCGTAAGCATCCTCCTCCGTTTAGTGATGGTCTCTCTCTTCTCTGTCCAGAATGTGCACATTTTTGTCCTCAAGTTTTGTTTGTCTTTGAAGTGCAGGTAGACAGCTAAGTCTTGACCTGTAGAGTTAGCCCGTCGATGTTGCGCCATCAGCCCACTCAGTGGTTGCTTGGTTTCCCCAATATTTACATCAGCGCATTCCGTAGGGGAACGCTGTACTCTGCGCAAAAAGGTTGAAATTCGTAAATGGTAAGTTAGTAACCCATATTTTTTGTGAAAGCTCCCAAATTCTACACTCAGACGACATATTGACTGTTTTATTTCAAATCTACTATGGTGGTGAATAAAGGGCAAATCCTTGAAATGGTGCCATTGTGCAAATCCTTGTGGCCCGTCTGTTCTCAGGGTTTGGAGCTACAGGAGACTTCTTGCCACACGGTAGAAGCCCGCAGGGTGGATGAGGTTTTTGAGGCTGCTTTCGAGCGCCCGGAGCGTCTTGGGTTGACCCAGGGTTTGAACCTGCACTGGGCCAATGCTCTCACACCTTGCGCAGTGCTGGCGGTACGCGTCTACTCGGACGCTCGCAACGTCCTCTCGGGCATCATTGACTCTCACGACAACCTGAGGAAGCTTCAGGATGACTTTCTGAAAGCCTTGGTGTGGTTGCTTCTGCGTTATTGCGTTAGGAAGCATAAAGGCTCTCTGTGGAGCTGTGAAGAAGGGATGGGAATCGGGGGCCGGAGGTCGCAGTCTTCTCAGCAGGCGCAGATTACATGCAACCAACTGCCTGAGGCTATCGTGGTGGAATCCAAGGTATCTTCCCTCAGATTCAGACAGGACAGCTCCAGCCTGACATCTTTTGGCGACTGGTCGGATGAGGATGATCTATTTGGACCTCAACCAGCCAGGCGGACAGTGGCCTTGGTGACCGCAGAGGCCCAGTCTGGACACACAATGCTGCAGACAGGAGCCTCTCTTCCGGGCTCTGTAGAGATGGACAGTCTTTTTGAAAACATGGCCCTCTCTGCCCTGCAGCCATTGCAACCTTTAGGACTGGGCATCGGGATGCCAGCGGTCGACAAAGGTCACAACCCGGAGATCTTCAAAGAGAGTCCCGGCTCACTCCGCCAGCTGACGTTCAGCTGTCCCCAGTCCGAGGTGTTCAACCTGCCAACGGGATGGAGGACGGCGCCGTTGTTACCGAGCCGGCTGCTGCAGCTCAGACCTTTATTCCCCGAGGACTGGTACAGATTTGCCTTGGGCCAGTTCGGACCCGTTGTGCAGAGCGACACCTCCGAGGACATGACCAAAGCGCTGAAGGAAGACGAAACCTTGAAGGACCTCCACGCTCAGGTCGCGCTCTCGTGTCTGGTGTCGCTCGGGGCGGAGTCGGCCTTTACCAGCCCCAGTTACATCTACAGGCTCTACTGTGGAGACGTACCGTGGACAGAAGGCCTTGAGTGGCTTTCCTCCAGCAAAGAACTTCATCAGCTCGCGCTTAGGGCTTTCAGGTAAAAGTCACAACAGTACTCCTCCGCGTATAACTTTTATGGTGTTTTACAGAACTGAAGCCGTTTATCGTGGAGATACGTTACACACCCACCCGCAACTGACGAACGTCTGCGCCAATATAATAAATATATTATAAACACATTTGTTCATAGTTTTACATTTCCCACACACTATGAATACATTTGAACGTATTAAATCACACTTTTTTTTAATGAAAATATGTTTTTAAGTATTGCTTAGTGCCTGTAAGTGGCCAAGCACGCTTGTGTCAAGCTGTCTTTTCTGTTTATTCGTCACTCCCAGTTGAAGATTACTGTAAAACTGACCCATAAAACAAGAGAATTAAAAAATGATTAACTGCGGTATCGGGGGAAAACTGTATATTCACTTGCTGTTAATGCCCTTGCCTGTAGAAATGAGAGCCAGTCACCGATGTGCCATTTGTTGAATGCCGTCACAACAGGAAAACAAAGCTAAAGAGCACACTCACGCAGGTGCTGCTGTCAGCCACAGCTCACCGCCAGACACTTACACACACAGGCATTGCCTTTGAAAGGCGCATGCATGTACATGGACACTACAATACGCACACGATTTTCTACGTATTTTATGTTTGTGTGTTCAAATTCGTTTAAAGTGTATTTTAATCAGTTTAAATAGGTTTTAAGTGTGCAAGAGGGGTAAAACTATAAAAAAAAAAAAAAATTGATATGGTCTCTTGTGGGGCGGCACGGTGGGCGACTGGTTTGAGCGTCAGCCTCACAGTTCTGAGGACCGGGGTTCAATCCCGGCCCCCCGCCTGTGTGGAGTTTGCATGTTCTCCCCGTGCCTGCACTCTGGTTTCCTCCCACATCCCAAAAACATGCATTCATTGGAGACTCTAAATTGCCCGTAGGTGTGAATGGGCCTCCTGCCCGATGATAGCTGAGATAGGCTCCAGCACGCCCGCAACCCTAGTGAGGAGGAAGCGGCTCAGAAAATGGATGGATGGTCGGTCTCTGGTGGATTTTCACCTATTGCGGGGCTTCAGTGGAGTGTATTTCTTTTGCTTCACGAGGACAAACCCACTTCTATGGTTTGTGTCAGGTTTAGTTTCAAGCTCTTGTTCGATCAAGCAAGCCTTGGGCCCATGGAGTCCCCCGAGGAGATGTTCAGTGCCTTGGAGGAATATGAAAGGGACTGGTACATTGGATTGGTGTCTGAGAAAGGCTGGCATGATAGCGTCCTTCAGGAGAAGCCCTTCCTCTTCTCTTTAGGACACGACCTCTCTATGGTAAGCACACATCTCGTCATTTTCACCATAAGACAAAACAGGTCAGTAGAGTTGTGACCGTTGTCATCCACAGGGTACCTACACTGGGCGAGTGCTGTCTTTGCAGGAGCAGCTGGTGCAAGTGGGCCGATTGAACGGCGAGGGGGTGCGAGGCCAGTGGGCCAACCTTTCCTGGGAGCTCCTGTATGCCACTAATGATGACGAGGAGCGCTACAGCATCCAGGCTCACCCCTTCATGTTAAGGAACCTGACTGTCCAGGCAGCCGACCCCCCTCTGGGGTACCCCATTTACTCATCAGCACCCCTTCACTTCCCCTGCCTCTGACCACAGCGGTGGAGATAGATTTTTCACTCTCGCCACAAGTTTTCATGTCTTACCAGTGAGGACTTATGAAAAGACAACAGGGATTTTTTCCCCCTTGAATGATGGAATATTGACAACTTGGTTTTTTCATATTTGCATTTATTTATCATGGTGCTTTAGTCCAGTACCACAGAGGAACAAAGCAAAAGTACATTGAAGTTGTAAAATTCACATTAGAACTGACACATCGACCAGTTACATGTGGCAGAACATTTAAACAGGATATACAGTGGGTACGCAAAGTATTCAGACCACCCTTAAATTTTTCACTCATTTTTATATTGCAGCCATTTGCTAAAATAAGTTCATTTTTTTCTACATTAATGAACACACAGCACCCCATATTGACAGAAAAAAACTGAATTGTTGAAATTTTTGCAGAAAAATTGAAATATCATACAGCCATAAGTATTCAGACCCTTTGCTCAGTATTTTGTCGAAGCACCCTTTTGAGCTAATACAGCCATGAGTCTTTTTGGAAATGATGCAACAAGTTTTTCACACCTGGATTTGGGGATCATCTCCAGTTCTTTCAGGTTGGATGGTGAACGTTGGTGGGCAGCCATTTTCAAGGTCTTTCCACAGATGCTCAATTGGGTTTAAGTCAGGGCTCTGGCTGGGCCGTTCAAAAACAGTCACAGAGTTGATCTGAAGCCACTTCTTCTGTATGTTAGCCGTGTGCTTAGGGTCATTGTCTTTTTTTAAGGTGAACCTTCGCCCCAGTCTGAGGTTCTAAGCACTCCGGAGAACGTTTTCATCCAGGATATCCCCGTACTTGGCCGCATTCATCTTTTCTTCGATTGCAACCAGTCGTCCTGATTCTCATTTGCTCTGACATGCACTGTGAGCTGTGAGGGCTTATATAAACAGGTGTGTGGCTTTCCTAATCAAGTCCAATCGGTATAGTCAAACACAGCTGGACTCCAGTGAAGGTGTAGAACCATTTTAAGTATGATCAGAAGAAACGGACAGCACCGGAGTTAAATGAGTGTCAGTGCAAAGGGTCTGAATACTTATGGCTGTGTGATATTTCAGTTTTTCTTTTATAATCTGCAAAAAATTCAACAATTCTGTTTTTTTTCTGTCAATATAGGGTGCTATGTGTACATTGAGGGGAAAAATGAACTTAAATGATTTTAGCAAATGGCTGCAGTATAACAAAGATTTAAAAAATTGAAGGGGGTCTGCATTTTTTCCATACCCAGTGTATATATACAGTATACTAAAAAGGCTGATTGGAAGCTAAATTCAGCAGGAACACATTGGTTTGGGATTTAGTGTTTTTAAATCAACTGCCCTTCACCAAATACCTGTTTTTAATTGTTACAATATTCAAATAACCTTCCCTGTCTGGTAAAAAGGGACACAAAATACAATTATTTGAAGATATCAAGGATGTGCCTTGGGTAAGTTTTGCTGTACGTGTTCAGTGCAATTTGTTTACAGTTCACTTGTT
Source organism: Phyllopteryx taeniolatus (assembly GCF_024500385.1). NCBI lineage: Eukaryota > Metazoa > Chordata > Actinopteri > Syngnathiformes > Syngnathidae > Phyllopteryx > Phyllopteryx taeniolatus. The sequence continues at coordinate 16,891,723 of NC_084514.1, forward strand.
TACAACTTGAAAATAATTTTGATTGACCTTTGTTCATTTTTATATGTCTTTCTGTATATAATAAAATTACTTGTAAGAAGCTGATATTATTCTTCTTTGCACCCCCACCCAAAATTTGAAATGTTCCTGTCCAGAAGCCACTTTTTTCTTTTTTTTTATAAGGTCTTGGGCTTGGTGAAGTAGGCAGAGTCTGCATCCTGGAGGAGAAGAAATGTAAAATGAACACTTAATTGTCAATATATACAGGGTGCCTAACCCCCCCCCCCCCCCCCCCCAAAAAAAAAAGTCTGGTCATCACCTGTATATTTTCATTTGGCTGTTTCTTGACTTAGATACAACTATGAGTTAAATTATGGAGATCATTTTATAAGTAAACAGTCAACAAAAAGCATGAGTTAAAAAAAATCTATTCAATTAAAAAAATCGTTTTTTTAAAAAACTAGTATTTTACTGCAGCATCCTGCCATGAGCCTGAATGGCTTCAACTTAGAGGAATGTGACCCTCCGCTTTTTCTGCCCAGCAGAGGCCACCAGACACTCCGGCCAATCAGTCAGCACTAGAAGTGTGTGTGTGTGTGTGTGTGTGTGTGTGTGTGTGTGAGGCAGTGTAGTTGGGCAGATGTCATCCACCCTTTTTAACAGAATTAGCAAGGTCGCGAACAGCAAATGTCCCCCAGTTAATGGCTTTGCATCATCCACATTCAAATAATTTCTGTTTACACTGAAAAAGCCTCCATGCATGGTTGTGATAGTGCAAGGTCAGCCCTACGGAATGCAACGGTGCACAGTAGTCGCACGCTGATCCTTTCACGTCGCGGCCTTTTCACACAAGAAAACAGACTACACCGGAGTCGGCGGCTTAAACACGGGGACACGGTGGCGGAGCAAAAATGCTCTTGCCTTTGGAAGGAAGATGTTTATCACAACAGAAGGTCAGAGATTTGTCAAATATTTCTGCCTGCGCTCATGCGAGTTGTTAAAGTGGCTGCTAGGGTGGATCAAGGTTTTGTCCAACAGGTACAAAGAAACTAGCGAGGTTTAAAAATGTACATATATTCCTCGTGAGGCTTTTTATTATACACACTTACCACACCAGATTTGAAATTCTGAACCCTTTTTTTGCTCAGGGATTTCGTGACGAACCAGGCGAATGTGGGAGTGTACTGCCAGACATAGTAGAAAGCCAGGAAGGGTTGCTGCGCGATCCACATTTCCTTGACACTGTTGGCAATCCCCACCAGTATTAAAGACACACAGCGACTGGTGGGCATCTTGTGTCCCTGGTAACCAGCTGAAACCACAGGCTGAGGAATGGATATCAGTAGAATCACAACATCAAAAAAGAGTATGTTTCATTTTTTTTTTTTTTTTTTTTTACCTTGTGCAGGTCTTCAGTGAAGGCATTTTGTGCTATGAATGATTGCACAGGCCCTGGACACACATTGCTGATGAGTATATTAGGATAGTCATTGAGCTCAGTCCGAAGGGAATTATAAAAACCCTGAGGAAAAACAGATAACATCTAATCAAGCACTAGGTATGATGAATAAGCATTTATTGTAGTTCAACAAACACGAATACGATATGATTGGAGACCTTTAGGTGCAGTGGTGGGAAGTATCGAAGTACAAATACTTTTTCACTGTACTTAAGTTGATTTTTCAAGTGCCTGTAATTTGAATATATATATAAATTTTTTTGAACCAAGGTGCCTTCATGACAATCACACAACAAATTTGCAGAAATGAGATATTCTGGATCAATGGCGTTATTTATTGTAAGTGACTTTTCCATGTTGCTGGCTCCAAGAATGATTAGTGGCAAATGAGTTGCATCTCGTGCCAGCCTAAAAACCACCAGGTTAAATTTCTGTGTGTAATCGGAAAAAAAAAAACCTTACAGGTAAGGTTTATTTTTTCCAGTTGCTATCATCAGCTAATTTGGCATTTGTTGTTAGCCAGTTTCTCAACATTAGCAAAGTTATGAGAACATGTTGATTTGATAGCATACTCACTCATTTTCTTCTTCTTTTTCGTACAAGCACAATGCAAACTATTAAAAGAGGAAAACGATTTTGTGTGCAGGTTTTTTTTTTTTTTTTTAAACTTTGTGCCAAATTAACAAAACACTTATTGCATATTATTGACAAAAATAAATTTTTACTCTTGTACCCAAATAAATTTCAGAGCCTCTACTTTTTTTACTTTGGGAATTGAATCAGTACTTTTACTTTTTACCATTCCCCTCCCTCAAGTACCTGTACTTAAGTATAGCGCATGAGGAGTTTTGCCACCTCTGTGCATTAACAAGAGCGCTTTGGTTACCATGAGACAAGATTTTGCTCTCTATGGTACTAAGTGGTTAAGGACATATTTATACGCATTGCAATGTGAGCTGTACTGCAATATCTGTGTTTAATTTAGCACTTGCTGCACGACTATGAGACGGTGCAGATGTGCATTTTGCCCTATGTTTGTGTTTAAAGAATATTTGTTCAAGTGAACAATGTACCTTGCGTCAACTTGGGACACAGCCCATATTAGAACCACAATTTGAGGCAGGATATATTTACATTAATTCATCATTCAAAATTTCCAACACTAACTGAGCGACAGCTTTTGCGCATCTTCACCTGAAGAGCATGTTTACTGGCAGCGTATCCTGTCGCCAGGGGCGCCCCGGCGAGGCCCAGCACGCTGCTGACGGTCACGATGGCACCGGTACCGCGCTGCGTCATGTGAGGCAGCACCTGCTTGGTGAGGGAGACGGTACCCAGGAAGTTGAGCTCCATCAAAGCCTGGTACACGTCAACACTCGTGTCCAAGAACAAAGAGCGCTGGCTTCGGCCCCCGTTGTTTATCAGGATGTCAATCTAGTAGGTAAGGAGTAGTGTATACTGTAAAGTCAACCAGCACAGGGTAAGTTTACATGTAACATGAATTCATTAAATCCCTCGAATTTCAGATGAAATATCACCGTAACTAATTCACAACACAAATTCATTGGAACCTTCAAAGTTGAATTTTCTGGAACACTATGCCTCAAGAGAAAAAACAAGACGTCAGCCAATAATGTGAAGACGCTCAGCTCCCCAGCCGCATGCAGTAATCTTCACGCATGATCATGGTGAGAACATTGAAATTTGACTATACTTTTTTTTATTATTATTATTATTACGCCTGTATGACATTTCGGAAAGTTAAAAAAATATTTTATGTTATGTTTGCGCCATCTACATTCTGCATAATTTAATTATTTCATTATAAAGCCGTTAACTTATTGTTACACTTGTACGACAGTTAAGAATGTTAAAATTGCCGGTACAGCTAATTACCATACCATTTGACTCTGGAACAGCTCATTTTAGCGATCATTTCCCATTGAAAAAAACGACTGCAATGGACTTGGGAAGTTACACTGAAGCACAACTATTTTTTATCAAGAAAAACTGTCATACACGATCAAAGTACTCAATTGCAGCTTGGGTTTTGGCTTCATGGGTTGTCCTCTCCAACAAATCCATCGGAAGAACAAGAATATCCTCATCCTTGAGGGCCGAGGACTCTGGAGGTACACATAAACGGCATCCAGTGACAATAACAAAGAATGTGACTACAAACCCAACTAAAGTCAAGGCAAACCCGTAAAACAGTGGAGACAATTCATTTAGGATGTGTATTAGCGCTGGCCCGCCAGTATATAGCACATGCGCCACTAATATTACAAATCCCAGAATGCTTTGCTAGTGTGCTGGCCCATCGGTCTAGACCGGCGAGCGGCCCCTCCCTTTCTGTTGCAGTCGTTAGCAACTATGCTACCAGTCTCCTCGAGCAAATTTACACTTCTCCTTCCCAAAAATGGCCAAACGAAAGATGGAAAATGGTGAACTTCCAAGACAGGTGGGAGGCAGATTGTCTGTTCACTAAAGTCAAAGACAAAGAATATGACAAAATTGAATGAATGCTTTTTTTAAATGCCCTTTATCAACTCATAGGGAGGGACTGTAATAGTTTGAAGTTTGGATTTTTATTGAAGGACATTCTTATTTTGTTTGGGTTGTTTTGTTGTTGGCCTTTGAAAAAAGATTTACATGAAAAAGAAAGGTAGTTGGAGATAGATAAATAGAAGATGGACAGACAGGAAAATTCAGGTTATCTATTTAAATACAAAACAATAAATACCACTGATGTCTTTTATCGCAAATTTAATGTATTGTGTTTATAATATTAAAGTTTGTTTATTCCAGATTCAGTCTTTAAGCAAAATGTAAGTTTGTTGTCCTATGATAAACTTGAACGCTACATTTCTGGAGAGAAGGGACACATGCACATCGCGGTGATTTTTCATTAAATATTGAGTTTGGCCCACGACGTTGTCCCAATTTTTTATTTTGGCCCACCGTGAATTTGAGTTTGACACCCCTGATTTAGAGAGTTTCTTTAAAGAGGAGTGGCGCAAAATCTCTCTTGAGCTGTGTGCAAACCTGGCGACTAACAACAATAACAACTCTCATTGTTTCACCACTAAGCACTAACTTGTGTTTTGCTTGGGGATCAAATACTTAATTCTCGCAAGAAAACGCACATTTTACACCTTGTGTTTGTATGCATTTTTGACTATTTATCTATCTTATCTATTTCCGTAATAAGTGAACAACCATTGATAGAGCCATACACTGCAGATTAATATAATCTAAATAAGTGTGGTCTCACCTAAGCATTGCCGTTTCACCCTCTTTAACTCATCCTCGCGGCGGGCGGACAGAACGAGGCGCGAGCCACACCGAGCCAGCTGGTAGGCCAGCTCCTCTCCGATACCGCTGGATGCGCCAGTGACCCACACCACCTGACCCTTCAGCTTCACCTCTGATTGGTGAAACACACATTTAAAAAAAAAAACAAAAAAACAAAAATCTTTTTTTTTTAAATATATATATAAATTCACAGGGCAACATGGCATTATGAAATAAATTACGTAGCATCTTTACACGCATCTCACTAGTTGAATTGCCTACTTCACTTTTAATAAAGGAATGGAGTATGTAGTTTTAAAAATATCCATCCATTCATTTTCTATAGCTCTTGTCTTCATGAGGGTCGCGGGTGAACTGGAGCTATCCCATTTGACTTGGCCTGGTACACCCTGGACTGGTCGGCAGTCAATCGCTAACAATTGTTCACACTCAATGGACAATTTGGAGCCTTAAATGAACCTAACATGCATGTTTTTGCTATGTGGGAGCAAATCAGAGTACCTGGAGAAAACGCACAAAATCACAGGCTGAAAGGACAAACTCCACAAAGGAAGCGGGCCAGAGCCCAGATTCAAACGCAGAACCTCTCCAATGTGAGGCATGCGGTCGCTGATTTTGCATCTTTCCCTGCAAATAGTGAGATTAAAAAGGCAGGTGCGAAGCGGGGCCAGCGTAGCACCGGCACAATGAGGAGGCGGTGAGACCTTTTCTGCTAAAAATGCTCGTGCCATATTGTCTATTGAGCAAAGTAACTTTGGAACTTCAGGCTGACTTGGAACGAGTCACAAGAAGGGGTCATGCCATATCACCTGTGACAAAACACCTTTCAACTCAGCATTTCCTCGCGTCTGGTTCATTTCAGCCCCATGTGACAAATGCTGATGTTCTCTTACAGATCGGTTTTACAGGTGTGCTGTCCAAAGTCAAACTCGGTGTCCCGCAAGAGGGGCAAATACCCACACACCCCGGAAGAGTTAAATCAACCAAAACATGACATTGATGTGGTTGCTGGCTTCCCAAAAAAGCGATAGCTTTCTTTTTATTTGTCTTCCACTAACACATTCCATCACTTTATTTTGCACTTGCACTGGTCTCCAAATGTTCCATGGTGAAAACAATCACGGCTACCTTAAAGCGAAACTCTTTATTAAATATCGACTTTTCCCAACAGACTGTTGGAGCGAGTGAACACAATTTAGCGCCCGCTATGTGGGATCTTGGTTAGTACAAGATTGTCATTTTAGTAGATTACGCGCAACCCGCCCACCAACAGCGTGTTCAATCTGTTAGAATGAACATGATAGAGTTTGGGATCTTAGCCAATCAGGCCCTATACAGTACGCGATGTGTAATACATACAGTACAGTATACAGCAATGTGTACGTTGAATTTAAATTCAACACTAAAAAGGAAACATGATTATAGCGTTCTTAGTGGGCAGCATGCTAGTGGTTAGTACTTCTACCTTTTGAGTTCTGAGAATGGGGTTGGAATCTCTGCTCCGGCTTTCCCTGTGCATATTCTCCCTTTGCTTGCGTTGGTTTTCTCTGGGTGCTGAACTTGTGAATGTGAGCGTGAACGCTTGTTTCGTCTATTACAGGCGCCCTGTGATTGGCTGGCGACCAGTTGAGGGTGGTGCCCGTCTCTCTCTCTCTCTCTCCCGAAGCCAGAAGTTTTTTTTTTTTTTTATGAACTTCCTTTTGCAAAAAAAGTCAATATTCGAACCCAGTGCCCAAACTGTGAAACAGACGTGTTAGTCGTACATCTTTCCGCAACATTTATATAAATTGTAATATTGGACATTTTTACATTGTGTTGACGACATCGCGGTACAGCCGAATAATACAATAGCAACATAGCCCAACATTGAGCACAGGAGGATTGCGAAGTAGTCAAATAACGAGACTTGCCCGGTGTCCTCACCTGGCTTGCGTCCGCGCAAACTTGCCCACAGCAACGTCAAATCTGCGTCGGCGAACACGAAGGTCAGCATGTGAACCAACACATAAAATAATATGAAGTAGCACAGCGTCGATACAACACACACCTCCATAGCTGCATATGGGAAAGCGTTGTTTTACAGCTGCGGTCACTCGGATCGCTTACAAAACTTGGCCGACAGTTTCCAAAACAAACGTGTGGACGGATATTGCGTCACTTCCGGTCGTGAACAGCCACAGAAGCTGCCGCGCTGCCATTATACCAATAATTGGAATATTTAAGTGCCTATATGCATAATACAATATACTTTTGAATGCATTTGTGTATTTTAGATCATCCAATTTTATTGGAGATTGACCAAATTTCCCATAATTCATAACGTTGGAGAGGTATTATTGAAAATATTTTTGGCTGTTATTTGCAGATTATAAATTAGTTGACCTCAACAATATACAGGGTGGCCCAAAAGTAGGTATACACTTACATTTTTAATTCTTTTTTTTACAATGACCTTTAATCTCGTACGTGATTGAAATGTCCTCGTTCACAATCGCAACGTATCTCAAACCAGAAAATTGCACCATGCAAATTCCCATCTGCATCCATTTTAATCAAAGCTCCCATCTTAGAAGTTATAGTGGTATCAAGCAAGGGTAGTGTGGCAAAATAGGGTTTCAAAGCAAGTGTTGGCGTTTTGTGGTAGGTTTAGGGTTTCAATGTATACTTTTAGGTTTCAAACCAGAGTGAGACAGGGACGTGCACTCAAGGGAGGCAGAGCCTCACCTGCATGTAAGGAGATTTTTAAAAAATACAAATAACATAAAAATATTTTGCATTTTAGGTCTATGGTTTGTGCTTTATATCGATTTTCATTTTGAATCCAGTAACGTCATTGACTTCATCATTAAAATTGCTGAATGTGCGTATTTCTTCTTCTTCTTCAAAAAAAGTCATGGAATACATTATTAGACCACCCTTGTTTCTTCAATTTCTTGTTCATTTGAATGCGTGTTACCACTAAAGGTATATTACCTCAGGAATGCAATGAACATGGCAAAAATTCAGCTGATCCCATAAAACTATGTCCTTTTTGACGTGCGTAATTGTATTCCCAATGACTTTGGATAGATCAAGAGCAGCAGTTTTATTGAATCAGCTGCATTTTTGTTGCGATCCTTGTATTCTTCAGGTAATATACCTTTAGTGGTACAACTACCAGGCATTAAAATGAACAAGAAATTGAAGAACCATAAGGGTGGTCTAATGTTTGTTTCAGTCACTGATGCTGTAGTGGTACACTCGCCTGACTTGGGTGGAGGCAGCGTGGGTTCAGTTCCCACTCAGTGATGGTGTGAATGTGACTGTGAGTGGTTGTCCCTGTCTAACAGTATATGTGCCCTGCGACTGACTGACTGGCAACCAGTTCAGGGTGTAGTCTGCCTTTTGCCCGAAGTCGGCTTGGATAGGCTCCAGCACCCCGCGACCCTGAACAGGATAAGTGCTATTTGACAATGGATGGATGGATAACATTCGTTTCCATGACTATATAGACAGCATACATTTTATTTATTTGTACTAGTTTTAATGTCTGGCTCCTACTTTAATGGAAAAATATGCCACCCTGTTCTGTTTCAATCTGACTCTAATATTATTGCCCCATGAACCTCATGTCACGTCACTTGGTTTTAAACAGTGGGGAAGGTTTCAAAGTAATTTATGGTTTTCACTTCATTATTTCCATACCATCTTTGTTTCCTTCATTCCGACCATGCTCCACCCTTCCTCCTTTCTTTCCTTCTTGGTTTTGTTCCTTATATATCATCCTCGTTTCCTTCCTTCCCTCTCTTCTTCCTCCTTTCATGATTTCCTTTCCCCCTCCATCCTTCCTCTCTTCCCTCTATACATGCACCCTTCATAACATACTCCCTTCCCTCCTTATAGTTTCCTTCCTTCATTCCACACATCCGTGTTTCCTTCCTTCCTTCCTTTCCTTCTTCCTCTCTACATTCTTTCCTTTATGCTCTTCAACCTTCTTTCCTTCCTTCCTTTCATACCATCCTCGTTTTCCGCCTTGCTTCCTCTGTCTCTCCCTCCTTCCATACATATTTGACTCATTAATTCCCTCTATGCTTACATCCTTCCTTCCTCCGGTCTTGGCTCCTTCCATTCTTCCTTCCTTCCCCAATTTAAAAAGCGTATACCTACTTTGCACATTTGCATATGCAGTATGTAACGTAAATAATAGCGTCGAAGGCACTCCAAAAAATGCGTTTCAATGCATCCGAATCATGCAGATAGGCTACGCAGACGCAGTCCGCACGCGCCGAGCGCGTCTTCGGTGTCAGGGATGATGTCATGTTTTCGAAGGCAACCTGCAACATCCGGGTCTTCTCCGAGTGCCTGTGCGCACCAGCCAGCCAGGAGCTAACGGTAGCTAGCAAGCTGTCAAGCTGTCAAGTGGAGAGGCTGGGACAGACGTTTCAGCTTCCCACATCCACACGGAAAAAACAAGCAAAAAAATAATAATAATAATAACGCTAGTATATCCTCGCGATCGCCTGCTGGGATAATGTAATGCATCAAGGTCGTACCCAAAGAGAAAGCTCCGCTCTAGCGCCATTTCTATGCACTGGCTCTTGTGTGAAGATTGCTCTTTGCTAGTCGGCAAACCCACCGACGCTTAAGCCCAGCCAAAGCCCCCTTTCGTCGCTTTAGGTCAGTGAGCCTTCCTGGTGTGGACTCCGCCTCGGCGTCTCTTGCTGTCAGCCACAATTTTGGACATTCGGTAAGTCGTTAAATGTCTCTCGTTGAACCGCTAACTTGAAGGCTCGGCTAAAGCTAACCTGTTTAGCATGTAGTGCTCGCCGAGCAAAGGCCGAGGGCTCTCCTATGGTAGCTTAGCTTAGCACAAGTTCGCTGTGAGGGTCCAACAAGGGTCAAAGGCCCGCAAGTATCCAAGCCAGCTTGTTTCTTTGCTTCGCGGTCTTAAGACGCTCCACGTAACAATCATTAGTGTACAATTGTTTACGTCTCAACATGTTCATGATTGTAATGAGCTCACTGTAACTTGTACTGTTGGTTACGCGGTATCTGCCAAAATCGCAGTTATCAAGTAAGTGGCCAGTCGGTTAGCGAGCATTAGCGCTGCGTGCTAGTAGCGAATGCTTTGACTCATTTTTAGTGGCCTTTCTTGCGAAGGTCAGAGTTATGTTACATCGGGTGCTTCGTAGACTAGAACCGTGGCACCATTTTAGATGTTTAACCTGGCCAGGAAGTGGTGAAAGGGCGTTTCAATTTACTCCACACCAACAGAGTGCCTAATATGTAGTCAAAATATGTACACAGGCCTGCTATTTTTAGAGCAGTGCAGGCTGTCTGAACGTCAAGTTGTTCGTCTTTGGAAGCAAATTCGTTACATATTCAATTAGATTTGCAATGGTCATACGCAGTATAATCACTCAAGGGGAAATTCAACTCACACTCTGTTATTTGTGGTTAACACCACAAATAGAGCCAGAACACACATGCAGGCATGCAAGGAGAAGTGTCAGAGCTCAAGGGCACCTCGGCAGTAGTCAGGAAGCAGACTCTCACCTCTTCAACAACTATTCACCATTTGTTTACATTTACCCGCCGCAGTACTCGAATTGTGACCCTCCGGTTCCAAAGCCCAAGTCCTTACAGTAGCAACAAGACAAGTAGCTGCCAACTTTGTGGAGTTTACTAAAAAAAACATGGCATGAGCACTTCAAACGCTGCCACAATCCTCCATAACAAATAATTTGACCAAAAAAAATTGGTTGCTGAAGTACATGACCTATTCTACTGCCCACATGAACAATGTTCTTTCTACAAGTTCTTTGTGTTTTCACATACTTGGCCAATAAAGATGATTCTGATTTGCGCTATTTAAGTAGCGTTGTAGTGATTCCATTTGAAACGTCATGGTAATTTTGTCGCATTGACCTGGAGAATCTGAATTTTGGCCTGTATGAGCTTCTTGGTGGATATTTTTAACTAAAAAATGTCAGCCAATCGGAGAAGGAGTTCCCCGAGTAGCAGACGAAAGGAAATGGTCGAGAAGATATGTTGAGAAATAATTAAGTTACTGTTTTACTGTGTTTTAGACCATGGCGATATTACACAAAAACGTTCCGCAAAAAGTTTTTTTTTTTTTTTTTTTCAAACTAAAAAATTCAAAATTTCTCTGAAACCCATCACCTGATTTTCAGAATTCTAGGTGCATTGTACTCAGCTTGAAGACTTAGCATTTTGACAGACAGACAGAAATCTTGTCACATTACTTATAGATGAGATACTGCACCTTTATACACAGTGCTGCTCGACTTAAATATCACAACATATGCCATATTTATGTCTGCAGGTTTCTAGAGGGACACAATGGGGGCATTTCTGGACAAACCAAAGATGGAAAAATACAATTCCCATGGTGAGGGTAACAGCCTGCGCTTTGGGCTAAGCAGTATGCAAGGCTGGCGGGTAGAGATGGAAGATGCACACACAGCAGTAATTGGCTTGCCTCATGGCCTCGACCCCTGGTCATTTTTTGCTGTTTATGATGGGCACGCCGGCTCTCAGGTGGCCAAGTACTGCTGCGAGCATCTGTTGGAGCACATCACCAGCAACTCAGACTTCCAGAGTGCTCTACAGGAGGATCCCTCGGTGGAAAGCGTGAAGAACGGCATCCGCACAGGTTTCCTCGAGATCGACGATCACATGCGAACCATCTCGGAGAAGAAGCACGGCGTGGACCGCAGTGGCTCCACTGCGGTGGGCGTGATGATATCACCGAGCCACGTCTACTTTATTAACTGTGGCGACTCGCGGGGACTCCTGAGCCGAGGGAGTGCCGTGCACTTCTTCACACAGGATCACAAACCCAGCAACCCTCTGGAGAAGGAAAGAATCCTGAATGCCGGTGGCTCAGTCATGATACAGCGAGTTAACGGCTCCCTGGCCGTGTCTCGGGCCCTAGGAGATTTTGACTACAAGTGTGTGCATGGGAAAGGCCCAACAGAGCAGCTTGTATCTCCCGAGCCTGAAGTTTATGCCATCGAGAGATGCGAAGGGGAAGATGAATTTATTATTCTAGCTTGTGATGGCATCTGGGATGTCATGGCCAATGAAGAATTGTGTGACTTTGTCCGGTCAAGGCTTGAAGTCACGGATGATCTTGTAAGAGTCAGCAATGAAATTGTTGACACTTGCCTGTACAAGGTATGCCGTGTTGACTCAAAATACACCTGTGTGTTCTCGCATTAAGTCTAACCTCTCTGGCCTTTGTCTTTCTTCCACAGGGTAGTCGGGACAATATGAGTGTTGTTTTAATCTGTTTTCCTGGAGCTCCAAAGGTTTCTCCAGAAGCAGTTAAACGGGAGGCTGAGCTGGATAAGTATCTGGAGTCAAGAGTAGAAGGTAGGCACATCAAACCAGAAAATTAATGCGTAGGGGAAATTATGACTACAGTTGTAAAATGTTATGGTGGATGAAATTAATTTCTGGTCCATTTGAAATGTTTTTTATTTTATTTACACTTTGGATTTCTATTAAACATATAGCCTCAAGGAGTGGCCTCAGCTCTAACAGAGGCAGTACTTCAGTTATTCCCAGGAAAAGTGCCCCGCTGGTACCATTATGAAGCTGTACATAGGAGATGTTATGTATTTTCTTTCAATTTAAAAATGCCCAGGTGTTTTAACATGTCTGTGAAATGTTTTTATCAAAATACCCTAAGGATCATAAATTATAGGATACTTGTCAGTCGGCACCCTCTTTTTCTAGCCTCGTTGAAATGAGCTTGTTTTGACGAGGCAGTTCCGCTGGGTGTATTGCTTTTGTTACCCTGACGATTAGGGGTGGAGCTACTTGTTGAGCCCCGTACTCTTGACGTGCATGTCAGACCCCATAAAGACAGTAAAAGCATTCATTGTATTTTCACCCGTGAAGGTAGAACTTGATCACCAAGCTACCAAATTATTGTGTTAATTTCTGTAATGTGTAAATTAGTATGCAGATCTGTGTATGTGGTGCTTTCACTGGACGCATCTACAGAGCTGCCAAATGTTAAGGAACGTCCGTATTTTATCAAGGAAATCACTGAATGATGACTTGTTACGGGCGTAACATCGATTGTTCCGGATATTGGGGGGAATAAAAAACAACGTCCAACATTACCGGCCATTACGGCGCTGTGTCCGGCCACCATGATGAAAATTTCAAACATTAATTTGATTAAATAAACACTGTATTGTTGAAAAAAAAAGAGAGGGGGGGGGGGGGGGGCTGCTTGTGAGCACGCTATTTTATGATGTGAAAAATGACAAATTTGGACTATATTTCTGGAACTGAACTTCTATAGGTTGGCAGCTCTGTATCTGCAAACACCAATACCCTACCCTGTGTCCGCTAAAACTGGGATTTATTTTTTAGATATCAATTCTCATGCCTTGGACATGAGAATTGATAAAACGCAGGACAAACAAAATACATATCAGCATGGTCTTGTAGCCGTGTAGCAAGTGCAAACTTCTGAAAATCACGCTTGTCTGGTTCAGTCACCCTATTTCAGCAACAACAAGTGACACAAGGAAATACAAACAGAAAACTAATATGAGACGCTTACACATTCCATTCCCAATGTAACAAGAGAGTATTTATTTTCATTTGATGACTTAATTGTGTCTAGCACCACCCTTATACAAGCATTTCTAGAAATAAACTCCTCCTTCAGAAGAACACCTGGAATGGGAAAGTAAATAAAAGCTCCTGGTCACTAACTACAGCATATTACAAAAATAAATTAAACAGAGGTTGTGTATAAGCTGAGCACATTTTAACAGGTGGTTTAAATGAATCAAAGTTAAGATGAGGTTTAATTCTCTCTGGTTCTCTGGCGTGCCTCCCCACCCATTAAAGTGTGAAATTACACAATCAACTACATTTTTGGCAAGCAGCCTGTTTCTGAAAATATGTCTCTAAGGAAGCAGATTTTAACCTGACTGTGACATTACATACGAATCTGTACAATAATTGACAAGTTAATGTAAATATTTAATCAAACTACTGTAGTTGCATGTTGTGCATATCTATAGGTGTTTTATACACTAGACATATTGGGTGTATTATAATTGAGCACTATGTATCACTGTTAATAATAATATACTTTACACTTTGAAAACGTACAAATATTTCTTAAACTATATTACTTAACCAACATGCAACATCCTAATCTTTTTTCCTTTCATTTTTAGATTAACATTTTTTTAAATCTCACTTTAGTGCTGCTCTTTGTTTTTACACTACTTCGTTTCCTTGTTGGTTGCACCTATATTATTCACATAAGCGTATGTGTGTAAATACTGTGGTGCCTCGAGATATGAGTTTAATTTGTTCCCTGGTTACGCTCGTAACTCAAAACACTAGTCTCTTCAATCATCTTTCCCCATTGAAATGAAGGAAATGCTTCCTCCTCAATGTAGAGTAATAACATAATTCAAGGGTGTCCAACTCATATTTGTCACGGGCCACATCGTAGTTATGACTTCCCTCGGAGGGCCGCTACAACTGTGAACCCATATAAATGAAAGATTACCTCCTATACTGTAATTACATACAGTATACACAACACATTGATGAATACTCAGTTTTGAAATCAGAAGCCTATAAAAACAACTATTCAACTATTAAATTTCTTTTCAAAGGGGGATTGGTAACAAAAAATGCTTGCAACTATCTCAATGGTATTACGCCAGAACACAATGAACAGTTTTTATTTGCTTTCATGGGCCATATAAAATGATGTGGCGGGCCGGATCTGGCCCACGGGCCACCAATTTGACACCAATGACATAATTTAATAGAATGTAAAGAACGTTTTTGCATCCTGATTTAATGCTGCAATACAATTAATTGTGCTGCTACTTCTGGTGTGCCCGCCTAGGCCACCATGGCGCGGTATAATACTGCAGTGTCATGCAGACACAAACAATGAAGAATAGACTTACTCCTACTGTCAGGGACTTGGTAAGATATTAGTAATTTTTCATAGGGGATAAAGAATATATGCCTCTGAGTATTAGACTTTACAGCGATCTGATCTGCCTGATTGGTATCGGCCGATATTTAGCATTTTATGCCGATCGGCTTTAATGTCATAATTTGTCGAGCCGATCAATGACGTCATTGATCGCCTCCGCAAAAGACACTTACTGTGTCGCCATCGTGCACAGTATATTTGAATCCAAAAGCTAGTGTATTTTTAATCTTGTCGCGTGTCTTTTGACGTAGTACTGTAACTATCTGAAGGCCACTAAAGTTATTTAAAAAAAAAACATGTCAGCGGTGTGGGACAGACAACACGCTATTTTAAATTGTCTCCTTTAATTTTAGCTAGAGTCAAGTCTGTTGAATTATTTTGTAATCAACCTCAACTGACTTACAATTTTTGAAAGTGATTATGTCTGTGTTTTTAAGACATTACTTGAAACCTTTTCTCACTGAATGATCTACCGGTAATTTTTTTTCCCACATACTATATAAAAGTTAATATTTTTCAACTGTATCTACAGTTGACCAATCCATGACACTGTCTGGAACACAAGCATGCTGAGATAATTTTTTTCCGGGACCAAATGTAGTACAAAAAAGTGAAATTGAGTGGCCATTTCTTGTTAAATGTGATGCAATACACACTGTTGTATGAAACAGCTCAATAGTACGTAGTCATTTGTTCCTTTTCATTGGCAATTATTTTGCCTGCCTCTGTGTCCAAGAAGCTTACTTGAGATTGTGTTTTTCATCAGATATCCTCAAAAAGCAGGGTGATGAAGGCATACCAGACTTGGTCCACGTTATGAGGACGTTAGCGTCAGAGAGCATCCCCAACCTCCCTCCCGGAGGAGAGCTGGCAAGCAAGTATGTGACCTTATATGCTAGGAATAAACATATGTTCACTCACTATGTTTAGCATTCTTAAAAAAAAGTTATATTTTCTCCTCTTCAGACGAAGTGTTATTGAAGCGGTGTACAACAAACTCAACCCCTACCGAAGCGATGACACAGTAAGTTTCCCAGTTTGTCTCCTCTCAACTCCTATAACTCATTGAGGCTTTCCTTTGGTTGAAGTATGCATGCTTTTTGACGTGGCTGTAAACCTTAACTAATTCCGTGCATGTTAGGTAACACTCCCCCCCCCCCCAAGTGGCACGTAAGAGATCTGAAATGTAATAGTAAAAATATTAACTCTGGATCATTTTTCTTATAGTAACTCTTCTGTCTTATGTAGAATATATTACGCATGTTTATGCACTTATATTTACAAAGATCAAAATGCAGAAAAATAGTACAATTATCATTAAAACAAAAAAAGAGGTGAAACTCCGCACATGCAGTGGTACCTTGAAGGTTGAGCACAGGCTGTTCCAGGATGCTGGTCAACTTCTGATTTGGTTCACTTTTAAAACATTCCCCGTTTGAGGTCAATTACAGTGCCTTGAAAAAGTATTCATACCCCTTGAAAGTTTTCACAATTTGCCACCTTACAGTCACAAACTTGAAGGTATTTTGTTGAGATTTTATGTAATAGACCAACACAAAGTAGCACATACTTGTGAAGTGAAATGAAAATTAAATATATCGTTTTAAATTTGGATAAATCTGAAAAGAGTGGTATGCATTTCTATTCAGCTACCTGTACTGTGATACCCCTAAATACAATTCAGTGCAATCAATTGCTCCTAATTAGTAAAAAGTAGCGCTACGAACGATTGCGTGCCAGTTCGAATTCACTCGCGAGTCTGTTTTGAAAAAATAAATCCTGAATCATAATTTTTGCATTCGAATGAAAGCAAATCGAAGTACGTATTTTACTCTGACAAGAGCTGCAATTCTTTTGTTTACTTCTGCCATCATTTTTACTTACTACGCATGCGCAAGCAAAATGGTGACTTGTTAAATACTTACTTCAGCCGCTATATTTGTGGATTTGAAAAACACACGTGTGACTAGTGGATACATTTGTGGATTTGAAAAACGTGGAAATAATTTTGAGACATCTCTCCCCATACTCTGTTCCCAGCATGCTTTGTGGCATGTAATGCTGAACCTTTCCCTAACAAGGGAATACAATTTTCAAAACTATGTATAATTTCCTTCCTTTCCCACTTTACAATTATGTGCAACTGTGTTGGTCGATCACATAAAATCTCAATACAAATAATTTAAGTTTGTAGTTGTAAGGTGGCAAAATGTGAAAAGGTTCGGGGGGTATGAATACTTTTTCTCGGTACTGTATATTTGGAATAAATTCAGCTCGTGCCGCCATCACGCAGCCTTGAGTAGGTATTCAGATTTTAACAATTGTCATACAGACAGTTGAGTTTCATATTAATACGTTAATAACAGTACAACACTCATTCAACATTGGCTTAATTTTAGTGAAGAATGACGAGGTGGTTAATAAAAGTTGTCTCTGATCCACCTCACAAGTTATTTTTTTAAATATTAACTCAACCCCTAATGTAATGCAAAATGTTAACACAATACACAGACCACCTTTTAATCACAAACATGGTAGCTACAGTTGTTGTAAAACACACCCCTGTTCAACACTAATTAAGCATCTTCATTCGTCATTCAAGCAAAACATTAGCTGAACCAGTAAAATCATAGCTGCAATAATATAAATAAAAATGAGTTGCTGTTTTCCCCTTTATTTTATTGCAAAGCAGTACAAGTACATCAACAAAATCATTATATATAATGATCATAATCAATTTTACCTGATTACCTTGCAAGATATAGGAATCTAGGAAATTTCACCTGCACGGTCCAGTATCCGGGTATTTCTATCACAGTCACACTGGTTGAATTTCTGGCTAAAACATTTTTGAAACAATTTCAAGCCACTGAATTGTTTTGGATCGTATCATTCTAATATCAATTGAACCATTATCATCCTTGAATCGAATCAGCAATCACGAATCGTGATACGAATCGAATCGTTGCCAAAACGAATCGTTATTAATATATTCATAAACATGTATACAGTGGTGCCTTAATTAATTCCGTGACCATGCTCGACAAGTAGCAATATATTGTAGTCATGAAAACATAATAGAAGAGAATTTATAGATATTAACTGGTTTTGTCTATGAAGTGTAATCAAGTCAAAAGTCTCGCATGCATGCGCGCAGACACACACACGGACACAACAGTTTCATTTGCGTGAATGCGCCTTTAAATGCTTCGTGTCTCTCTCTCTCTAAACCCCCCGTGCCCCCCCCCCCCACACTCGCTTGACCCCCCCCCCCCCCCCCCCCCCCCCACATCCCCTCTTATGAGTAGGATAGCTCTGCCTGTGCCTCTAGTCTGTGTCGCTGTTCAGCGGTTACGTCACAAAACCTCGTTTCACATTTCTTTTAATGAGAATACTTGCACTCAACAGTACGGTATCATGTACAAACACAGTAACAACATTTGTCACCCCACATAACCTTCAGTTCTTTCATAATGTTTAGTGAGCAGATTTGCTTTTGTGTGATTCCTCCTCATCGTCTTCTGCAGACACATATAAATGTAACTTCTCTGGTGTGAAATTGATCCCTTGTCCACAGTTTCAAAATGTTTTAAATACTCTTTGCTGTTGTTATTTTGTGTGTGTCTGTGTGTGTGGCTGGCTGTTGTGTTTTCCCATCGTATGCTTGATATGTGCTTGTTTCAAATACACGTGTCATTGTCTTTGTTTTATGTTTTGCTTTTCGAGTAAACTCCAACTAGTCGTGGCAATGTACAGCGAGCAAATACTTTTGGCAATATAATGTAGTTCCAGCAGTGTTGGTCTCTTTGCATTTGAAGCAAATGTAATGTCCTAACTTGAGAACATCCACCTCCACAAATGTTTTATAATCACATGCTACTGAAAGAACATTGTCTAATATCCATAGGGTTAGTTTCTATTCAAATATATCGAGTCTAATTTATATTGGCCGAGTTCTGCATTTGTTAGCTGTAGAGGGCAGGCAGGTCAATCATTAAAAAGTGGACTTCTTGGGACTTTGGTTTTTCATCTAATTTGAACAAACTGGTCCCTTTTGATGTCTTTAATGGGTTTGATATTTGAAACAAATGAGGAGTGCAAAGTGCACCAGGAACTTCAAGGTTTTAATTTTCACAGAGACTTTCAAGGCTTGAAATATAAAGAGGCGAGCTGGTTTCTAAAGCAGAGCGGATTGATTGCCTGGCCCCGCCTTGGCTTTAAGAAACCTTGCAAAAAACCTCAAATTTTTGTCTGTTCTGTCGTTGGTTTCAATCTCACCACTTCCATATTGTCATTGTGCTTCCGGAGAAAAACCTTTAAATCTGCCCACATTACATTTTGCGCAATATTGTGATAAGCTAGTGAAGGCAGCCATGAATTAAGCAGTGACTGCAGTGAAATTTTATAATGTTCCACTCCAGTCCTGCATATAAGACCCCCTGTCTTATATGCATTACTACGTGGTTGACAATAGACCAACAACTCAGGGATTAATAAAATAATGTTAAATAGAATGTACTCTAAATATAAACACCGACCAGCCATAGCATTATGACCTAATTAGGCAATAGCCAATAGAATAGCTGTATCAACTATTCTTGCTTTTAACAAGATAATAATTTACAGTCTTGGCTGGCGTATATATAATACTACTTCCTGAATACCACCAAAAGGCAGTGGAACGTCTAAACTCAAACACAATCTGTTCCAGGGCACTGGTCAATATCTGATTTGTTCAAATTCCAAAAGCAATTTTCACGGGGCTTAATATAAATTTAATAATCTGTGAGTCGACTTCTTGTTTGACAAGTCTAACTGCAATCTGCGGTGGCTGGGAAGTACAAAACAATATAACAAACTGTGAGACATTTTTTTACAGAAAACCGGAAAGGGAACGTACCATGACGTGTTATTAGTGTTCCCACGTGCTTTCCTGGCAGGATATGCCCTGCTCCAACATTACTGGCTACAGGTCATGCGCCGACATGAATCATGGCACAACCATTGGCTGACTGATCGGCCACTAATGGAAACAGTTGCCAAACCACGCACACTGCGCCATAGGTTTGCGGCAGCCTTTAACCCTAACCCACCATAATCCAAACTTTAACCCATCCTAAACTGCCTTAACCCCAATCCTAGTCCTAAACCTAACCGTAACAAACTTCTTTGTATTTTTATTTTGCACAAATGTGATACATATCTGAGACGGTCATCTCGTTACATTTGCGTAGCCTATCCTACCCACGATGCATGAGCTAAGCATGTTGAATCGGGGTGTGTCTTGTCAAGATTCCTAATAATGCGGGATTCTGTGATATGGTACATTCCCTTTCCAGTTTGTGTAACTTGTAATTCGTTTCTGCTTTTGTTAATTGGTTTTCTCAAATGTAAATGTTTGTTCTCTTAAATGTAAATTAGTTTGGGCTTTTGTTCATTTGTTTTCTGAAATGTCAATTTATTTAAACTTTTATTAGTTTTTTTCTGAAATGCAAAAGTGTTTCACAATTTGTTATATTGTTTTGCACTTTCCAGCCACCTTAGCTATCCACTAAAACACAACAACAACAAATGATGAAGTCATTCTTAGCGCTGATGATACATGGCAGATGCCCCGGATGATTAAGGCATTTGTCTGGGATGTGAATGTCTTCACTTTAAAGTTTAAACTGACTGCAGTGTAGATACGATCATCTTTTATTATTTGTGTCGCTTTAGCCACATTGTGCTGAGCAGCAAGGACAGAAACGTTGTACCGCTTTTCTTTGTGGCCATAAGTTCCATTCATCATCATTTATAGCCATCTTAAAAAAATTGTGGTGGCACTTGACTATAAAAATAACCTCTTTAATTAGAGGGTTGGCTGTTAATTTCAGTAAATTTCATTTGTTGAGTCTGAATGTTTGACCCAATGAGCAATGTTTTTAATTAGAATAGCTTTTGCTCAACAAATAGATGTAAACGCAATTATAACCAATACTTTAATAAATAACTACTTCCGCAGATTAGTTAAATTTTTAACCAAGTGCAATCATAAGAATACAATAGTAGGAAAAAGTATGTGAACTCTTTGGAGTTTATCACATTTCTGCCTCAATTGGTCATAACATGTAGTCTGATCTTCATCTAAATCATATGAATAAACAGTCTGCTCAAAGTAATACCACACAATTATATGTTTTCATATTTTTATAGAGCATAACGTAAACATTCAGAGGACAGGGAAGAAAAAGTACGTGAACCCTGGGATTTAATAACTGCTTGACCCTCCTTTGGTAGCAGCCACTCTCAACCAAGCGTTTACTGCAGTTGCAGATCAGACCTGCCCAACGATCAGGATGCATTTTGGACCATTACTCTTTACAAAACTGTTGCAGTTCAGCAATATTCTTGGGATGTCTGGTGTGAATAGCTCTCTTGAAGTCATGGCACAGCATCGGGTTGAAGTCAGGACTTTGACTGGGCCACTCCAGAACACGTGTTTTCTTCTTCTGAAGCCATTCTGTTGATTTGCATCTGCGTTTTGGCTCATTGTCCTGTTGCAACACCCAACGCATGCCAATACCATGATGCTCCGTCCACCATGCTTCACAGTTGGGATAAGGTTTTGATGTTGGTGTGCTGTGCCATTTTTCCTCCACACATGGTGGAGTGTGTTCCTCCCAAACAATTCAACTTTGGTTACTTTTGTCCACATAATATTTGACCAGTCGTGCTTTGGAACTTCCAAATGTTCTTTATAAAACTTCAAGCATGCAGCAATGTATTATTTGTTTTAATTAAATTATTATTTTTTATTTCTTTATTTGACCTTATTGAGCATTCTGCGCTGTGCTCTTGAAGTCATATTTACAGGGCCGCTCCTTGTCTACCTGTGGACTGATGAACATCAAGACTTTCAGAGATACAACCCCAATTCCAATGAATTTGGGACGTTATGTTAAACATAAATAAAAACAGAATAAACACAATTTGCAAATCATGTTCAACCTATATTTAATTGAATACACTACAAAGACAAGATATGTAATGTTCAAACTGATAAACTTTGTTTTTAGCAAATAATCATGAACTGAAAATTTTATGGCTGCAACATGTTCCAAAAAACTGGGACAGGGTCATGTTTACCACTGTGTTACATCACCTTTTCTTTTAACAACACTCAATAAACGTTTGGGAACTGAGAGCATTAATTGTTGAAGCTTTGTAGGTGGAATTCTTTCCCATTCTCGCTTGATGTACAGCTTCAGCTGTTCAACAGTCCGGGGTCTCCCTTGTCGTATTTTACGCTTCATAATGCGCCACACACTTTCAATGGGAGACAGGTTTGGACTGCAGGCAGGCCAGTCGAGTACCCGCACTCTTTTACTACCAAGCCACGCTGTTGTAACACGTGCAGAATGTGGTTTGGCATTGTCTTGCTGAAATAAGCAGGGGCGTCCAAGAAAAAGACGGCAGCATATGTTTCTCTAAAACCTGTATGTACCTTTCAGCATTAATGGTGCCTTCACAGATGTGTAAGTTACCCATGCCATTGGCACTAACACAGCCCCATAGCATTACAGATGCTGGCTTTTGAACTTTGCATCCATAACAGTCCGGATGATTCTTTTCCTCTTTGGCCCGGAGGACACGACGTCCACAATTTCCAAAAACAATTTGAAATGTGGACCTGTGGGACCACAGAACACTTTTCCAGTTTGCATCAGTCCATCTTAGATGAGCTTGGGCCCAGAAAAGCCGGCGGTGTTGCTGATAAATGGTTTTTGCTTTGCATAGTAGAGTTTCAAGTTGCACTTACGGATGTAGCGCCGAACTGTATTTACTGGATTAGTTTTCTGAAGTGTTCCTGAGCCCATGTGGTGATATCCTTTACACATTGACGTTGGTTTTTGATGCAGTGCCGCCTGAGGGATCGAAGGTCACGGGCATTCAATGTTGGTTTTCGGCCTTGCCGCTTACATGCAGTGATTTCTCCAGATTCTCTAAACCTTTTGATGACGATATGGACTGTAGATGTTGAAATCCCTAAATTCCTTGCAATTGTATGTTGAGGAACATTGTCCTTAAACTGTTCAACTCTTTTCTCACGCACTTGTTCACTTGGCTTGTGAATGGAAAACTCCTTTTATACCCAATTATGGCACCCACCTGTTCCCAATTAGCCTGTTGACCTGTGGGATGTTCCAAACAGGTGTTTGATGAGCATTCCTCAACTTTCTCAAGTCTTTTTTTGCCACCTGTGCCAGCTTTTTTGGAATGTGTTGCAGCCATAAAATTCTAAGTTAATAATTATTTGCTAAAAACAATCAAGTTTATCAGTTTGAACATTAAATATCTTGTCTTTGTAGTGTATTCAATTAAATATAGGTTGAACATGATTTGCAAATCATTGTATTCTGTTTGTATTTATGTTTAACACAACGTCCCAACTTCATTGGAATTGGGGTTGTACTTTTGCAACCTTTTTCCAGCTTTATGCAAGTCAACAATTCTTAATGGTAGGTCTTCTGGGAGCTCTTTTGAGCAGCACATGGTACACATCAGGCAATGCTTCTTGACAGGAGACAGTTCCAAACTGTTGTGTTTTCTAGTGGCTAGAGAAGCTTGACTCACACCTGACTCTGATTAGCTCTGGGAGAATCCTACCCTATAGAGGTTCACTTACATTTTTGTCACAGTTCTATGAATGTTGACGTTATTTTCAATGCAATTTGAAAACATAATTGTGTGGTATTAGTTTAAGTAAGTTGTTTATTCTTGTGATTTTGATGATCAGACCACATTTTATGACCAATTTACATGAAAATTCCAATGGATTCACATACCTTTTCCTCCCACTGTGTGGATTTATATATTATAGACGTGTATTGCTGCTACACCAGAAAAAAAAGTTCAGTATCATGTTATAATGTGATAAATTTCACGTTTTAACATAAGTTTCACTTTTTAATGTGATAAGTTACCACATTAAAATGTTATAAATTTGACTTCCTGTTTTCTAATTAAACACTTGGCCTTATATTTTACAGTAAGAGCAGCGTAGTTACATAGCTTGTAACATTTGATTTATGAGACTCAAAAAGAAGACAAGTACCTCTCTTTCCATTAATAAAGGAGTTTTAGTAAGTTATTGTTAAATCCTTTAAATACACTTGGTTTACAGAAAGAGACAATTCATACATTTTAGCTTCTACCATTAAAAGAAAAAGTTAATGTTGATGATGCTTGAGAACCTTTTCCTTATCACTACATCAGTCATGTTGGTACCTTGTAGTAGATACACCTGTGAATTTTAATTCAATCTGTTCATATGTATTTTTTTTTTTTTTTCTTTTTTTTTTTTCTTTTTTTTTTTTTTTTAAATAATGTGAATACTGATGAAATTGGGGCCCAAGTCTGAAGGGTGTTGTCCTTCCTCTCCTCTCTTGTCAAGGACTCAGCGTCCACAGATGACATGTGGTAACACAGCGTCGTACCACTAACACAGCATAGCGTTTACAAACCACCATCCTCTCAAGACCCACAGCAGCTCAGCCCAGCTCAGCAGTCTGTCTTGCCGTCACTCTGAGCTTTTGGTTTCTAAGAAGGGAATTTCATGGGAGGAGGAAGAGGAGTTGCATGCACACAAAAGTGGAGATAGTGCAGCGCCAGTCCACTCTGGAGTTCAGGACCCCCCACCCAGCGTCGTCTCCCCCTTTGTGTTCACCCATCCTAATGCTTCCCTCTAAAGTCAAACATAACAAGTGAGTCCACACGGCTTTCTTACCTATTTTTTTGTTCAATAATCAACTTATGTAGTAGGTTTTTTTGTTGTTGCTGTAATTAATTTGATTCACATTTCCTTGTGTGTGTTTGTATATTTCTGTTTTTGTGAAGTGCAATTGTCCTGTACAAAGAGCCTGTATTTAATGCAGCTTGATTAAGTTAAAAAAAAAAAAAAAAAAAAAGAAAGAAAGAAATGAAAAAGAGAACCTTTTTATGCACTATCTGCCTTTTCCCGCGCTTCTGGAATTCTAAACCCTTTCTCCATAGTGAACATTACTGCTTGTCCTCCAGGCACAATGCCTCCACGCTTTTATTTTTCCTCGCTCCTCAGTTAGTCTATGCTCCTTTAAGAAACGGGTAAATTGTAAAGTCGACAGCACAGTAAGCTCTCTATATCAAAACCATTTACACCCTACTTATCCCCACCCCATGTGCTTTTAAAAAAAAAAAAAAAAAAAAAAAAGTATTTTATTTTTGTATGTGGTTTTCTGTACACGCTCCAATAATAACAGCAAAATGTCATTTTGAAACAAAATCCACCTGTCTGACTAGATACTTGCGTGTGTTGGTGCTTGTGTGTATGTATGTGCACGCGTACCTGCTGTTTTTTTTCTTTTACTTTTTTTTAAGGGAATGACAAAGCTATACTCTGCCCTTTCCATATGACAATATTCACAGAGTGTGAGTGTGCATGCTCTTGTTGAACAATAGACATTTACCTGGCCAAGTTTAATGCAATCCCAAGGACAAAGTAGGCCTGTTTCGTAGACATCTACACAAGTCCTAGAGTAGTTTGAGTTTTCTAATCGCTTTACGCCAGCCGCGTGTGTGGGTGCGTGTCTGTCTGTGTGTGCGTGTGTGTGTGCGTGTGTGTTTGCGTGCGTGCGTGTGTGTCTGCACGCTATTATCTTTTGTGTGGCCCAACCTTTGACATGTCACTTATTTTATTGTGGACATTTCTCTTTGTGTGGACAATTTGGCATGTCTACATAAAGCTGAAGCTAATACGAGTTAAGATCATGTGTGTCCACTCCCTCTGACAACACTTTTGGTGTACGGGGTAGGTTCATTTTACAGATGTGGTAATAGGACTGGTGTGAACACTTGAGCACTGACTATTTTATGGATCAATTGTTGGCTCAAATACTTAAAAAGCTGTCTTTTTTTGCATTTTTTTTTGTTTGTTTTTGTTTGGGGCGGCGGCATTCATACCAAGAACAAATCTGTTGATTGTAAAGAGTTGTCATAATCTTGTACAGCACTATTTTTTATTTTTTGTTTTGTTTCTTGGGGTTTTGCTGTGCCTCCGAGCCGACGCAAGCCAGGAAGGCCACACAGTCCAGTTTGCTGCTAGCATCAATGATTTGTGTGTGTTCACCTCATGTATCCCCCACCCCACCTTCCCCCCCCCCCCCTTTCCCCCCTCTTCGTCATTGACGATATCCTGGCACGTGCACAGACATTTTGGGATGCAGGTGCTCAAGCCCCTAAAACATTATTCATAAAAATAAGAAAAGACAGTATATGGATTTATTTCTGTTAACACAGTCAGTAATACAACTTTTAACAAAAAAGGTGATGGGAAGCTACAGTGGACAAGTTTACACACCCCTGTTCTAATGGCAGTTTTGTGATCTACAAAAATTAGACCAAGATAAATCATTTTAAAACTCCCCCCACCCCACAAAATATTTAACTTATAACCTGTACAACTCAATTGAAAAAAAATACACAATTTTAGAGAGGGGAAGTAAAAATAAAAAAAAAACTGAGTTAACATTCTTGCACAAGTGCACATGCCCTCTTATAAATGGAGATGTGGCTGTGTTCAGAATTAGGAAATCACATTCAAACTCATGTTAAATGGGAGTCACCACAAAACTGCCACCAGGGCAAAAGGGCAGGTGATTGAGCACCACCACTTGGGGTCTCTGTGTGCACGTGCCTGACGATATCTGTATCCACTCACAAGGCAGATACATTTCTTTAAGAGGAAAGGTTTTTCTTTCTCAATTTTCAGCTATTTTACTGTCTAAAATTAAATTGTGGAAATTAATGTATGTATATATTTTTGACATTAACATTCAAGGAATAAATATGTTGTTTGAGTTAGATTTTCTTTTCATTTTCACCATGGACAAAATGGGATTCCGCTTTGTCTTGGGGCTCCTTAGGTGTTTTTTTGGTGGTAAAAATAATATTGAAACCTCTTTCATACGTTGATCTACAGTTTTCGGACACTTCAGTATAATAGTAATAAGAAACTAAACATGTATTTATTTCTAAATGACAATCCTAACTCTATCCCACTTGTTGTGGGTTGCAAATTCTTAGACTCAATTCCTTCCTGAGCCACTTTCTAACCTGCCGTGGTAACAAAATGGCCAAAAATCCATGTGTTAGATGATTGAAACCTCCCCTTAATTTTTAACCACTGGTGGTGCTGTAGAGTCTATGTTGAAGCAGCTACTTAGCTAAGCATCATGTGCATAGATGTCAACTAACACACAGGGTACAATTTAAAGGTGCCACAACAACAAAAGACTTATGCGGCAAGCTACTGTGGTTGTGAAATAGTGTGATGAACTCTGGCTGGAATTGAACGCATGTAATTGGCCTTAAAGACATCATTATTACTATTTCAGAGAAGATGGCAATTGTTGCATGTAAGCAACATGGTTTAAAGGTTGTGAATAATCCTGGTAAAATGGTGGCTCAGTAAAGTATAAATGTCCTAGTACTGTGTGCGCGAGTGCGTGAGTGTGTGTGTGTGTGTGTGTGTGTGTGCGCGTGTGTGAGCGCGCACGCGCTTGTGGGTAAACACACTTTTTGAAGAAAAAAAAGAGAAAAATAAAAGACTTATAATCATGACTTTGGGTGTTTGAATACAGTATTTATATATTTTAAATATGATTAAAATCCCTTTATTCTGTAACTTCTAATGGATATTTAATTGAGAGAAAAAGTTCACAAAGCATTCATGAGTTGTTACTGTCACTTTTTTATTTTTTTACACTTTAAAAAAAAGATTTCACTCGACCGTGCTGTTCTGCTCTTACCACTGAGAAGCCTTCAGGTGTGCTGATTGTAATAAATGGAAAACAAAAGTGACTGTATTCAGTATTGGAATTAGTCATTAGTCATTGGAATTAGATTTTAAAGCGGCTCGGCCATGATCCTTTTATTATTATTTTTGTCTCTCCAAATGGTGTTCCATTTCACTTTTGTCAATATTCCATGACATGGCTTTCACTCCCAAAGTCGAACAAAAAAACAAAACTAATTCCCTTTTCATTTACCATGTAACTAAAATACCTCATTTACATCCATTCGTTTTTGTTGTGTTCTCAACTTGCACAAAGCTGTTGATGTATTTGTTTTTTCTCTAAATGCTAATCTTAAAAAAAGGTTTAGTAATGTGAAAGAAATGCAGGAGGACATCTTAAAGAACACTAATGGCTTTGTGGAATTGAAGCCCCCCCCTTGAATACTCATTTGTGTGATTTGTCCAATTAATTGTGCAATGCTTGCAAATCTTCAATTGTATCCAGAGTTCGGAGTTGAACTTACACAAAGCTGCGTTAGGGCCACACTGAAAAGAAAATACTTATATTACTTTTCATGAATATTACAAGAATAAACATGCAATAGGATGAGAATAAAATCGTAATCGCGGAATAAAGTTGCAGTATGACAAGTGTTTACATTCTGTTGTCTTTTCCTCAGAAACTACTGAAACTTGTTTCAGGTAAATATTAGTTTATTCCTAACATTAGTTGTTAAGTGACAGCATTAAGACAAGTTGTAATATTACAGCTTTTTTTCCTGTAATATTGTCACTATTCTCATAGTATTACAACTTTGGTTGTAGTTATATTGGGACTATTCTTGTAACATGACTTAATTCTAGTAACATTACGATTTTTTTTCTTGTAATATGGTCACTATTGACATTACATTTTTCTCATATTACATAATTCTTGTAACATGAGTTTTTTGTGTAGCTTTGTGTTATTTGATGTAACGTTGTCACTGTTCTCATAACAGCTTTTTTTCCTCATAATACAATTCTTGTAATATTACATTTTTCTCACGCTTTAGTCTTGTAAAATTTTTTTGTAATATTACGTCTTTTTTCTTGTCATTTTTCCCTAACTTTTTTCTAGTAATATGACTTGTTGCAGCAGTATGACTTGTAACTGGATTTTATTCTTATAAGCGCATGCCTTTTATTCCTAATATGTTTTCTCTATAACATTACAACTTTTTCTCGTGATATTTCAGTATTCTTGTAACGTTAGCGTTTTGTTTTTTTTTTCCCCCACGTAATATTACTGCAATTCTCAACTTTTTTTATTCAAGTAACATGGCAGTTTTCCCATAGCCTTAGTTTTTTTTCCCTGTAATTTTGCAAAATTAACCTTGTAGCCTTACAATTAACATTGTGACTTTCCCCCTGTAATTTTTTATTTTTTTTTCAGTGTCCCCCTAATACTACTTTGCAAATAAATGTTAGGTAAATTAAGTGCGAGTCAATGAGGTAGTCGTAAGCACTGATCGTCTGTGTGTAATCACCTTTGCTCAGAAAATATAATTGCACAGAAAACAAGTTAAAAGCTATTGACAGAGTTAGTTCCCTTTGTCAACCTGCGATGTCTCCTCTTGTTGGAAGGACAGTCAGACATTTGAACAGAATTTGCTAGCGCCCTTTTGGACATATAGATGTACCTCGTTTGTGGCGTTTACGGTGCGATCGTTAGCAGTGAGGTTCACTTGCACCTCCACCCCCTCCACAAGCTCCCACCACCCCAGCCTCACTTTCCAGCTCATAATAAGCTCACCGATTTGCCTTACCCTCTGTCATCATGTCGCCCCCATAAAGTTACTTGTTGAACAAAACCCAATGAGGAAGACAAACAAAACGCTGCTCGTGTTCATGCTAAGGTACTTAAGCTATCAAGGGGAATTTGTTTTGGAAAAAAAGACACGGATGTTAACCTTTTTTTTGGTAACAATGTTGAAATCTGTTCTTTTTTTTTTTTTTTTTTTTCCTCCTGCAGTGTCATACGTTAAACGCGTGTGTTAACATGGTGACCTCGAGAGCATTGCAAGTGTGCTATGCTATATTTATGAGTACATTCAAGAATAGCTTTGGAGTGATGTAAATAAGTATTGTCAATGTTGATTCAGATGCTTCTCGAAAGCCCCCTGTGAGTTCTTTTGACTACTGTATATTTTCTTTGATGTTCCTGCTCCGAAGGAATGAGGAAAAAAAAAAATTAAAAAGAGGAAACTGTTGGGGGAGGGAAGTGTACCGTTTGTGTTGTCAGTTGAACAAATTGCATTCCTCGCTTGTGGATTGATGCATTTCTCTCCCTGCTCCTTACATTTTCTCCCCTCCTTCCCCTCCTTTATTTTCTCTTTTTTAGCCTTTAAAGTTTGAATAAAGTTTCTAGTTTGCAGAATGTATTACCAAATAAATGGGTTGTCATCTTGTATGTCTCATTTCATGGTTTTTGTTGTTGTTGTTGTTGTTGAACACATGCCACACTAAAAAGATGAACATGGACACGGAGAAGGACATTCTAGAGAGGCATAGAAGACAGAACTGAATCAAGGTATTAGTGTTAATGAATATATGGAAGCCCCCGTTTTCATACATAGGGATTTCACTACATTCAAATCCAAATCCGAACTTAATTTTCTTTCAATAGTTCAATTCCAAAAGTAAAGCTTGTATTTTGTTAGCCTAATAGCATTAATTACCATGAAGTAATTTTTTAAACATTTTCATAAAACAAGGGGGGGGGGGGGGAATTAAGACAATTCATGGTAATCCGCAAAGGCTGAAGAGGCCTTCAGCCTTTGCGGATTACCATGAATTGGATGACTGATCATCTACACAGACATAAAGAAAAAAAATACAATTTTTAGCAAGGACGGGTATTTTTTACTGATATTGTGACAGTAAATTAAAAATGAACTGGTCAGTTATGCTATTAGGCTAATGATTCACTACACACAATAAAATATTTCATAATTTCTTTTTTCATCTGATGAAAACCCAAGTCATTTATAGAATATTACAAAAGAAGAAAATAATTTTACAATACAAATGAGCCTTCTGAAGTGATTTCCTATGTTTAATCAATCTGTGTGAATTTCACTTTTTGAAATGAACATAAATTAACTTTTCTAATATATTCTCATTTATTGAGATGCACCTGTACATTGTGCTCCAGTTGGACAAAGAGTTTGTATGATTTTGAATTTCTACACCACTACAATGATTTTGAAATAACAGCAAGCTGTAATTAAAGTGTATAGACTCGATTTTAATTTAAGAGGTTTCACAATAATATTCCGCTCACCGTTTACAAATTTTATGCAGAAAACCCAAGTTTTCTTCTTTCAAGTATTTTAGACAACGTGACAGTTGTAAAAATCATTTTTAATGAAAAGTGAAGTCTGCCATGGACCACAAAATCCTGGATTTGCTTTGGACCAATCTTTTGAGCCAATTGCAAAACCTTTTTGTGGCTCTGAAAAGGAGGCTAGTCTGCATAAAATGGTTGTAATTCCTGAATGGTCAATGCTGTATTTTTTTGTGAACTGTTCCAAATTTAAAGCTGAAAGTCTCCACTTCAATCATACCTTTTGTTTTATTTCAAATCTATTGTGGTTGTGAATTAAAGCAAAATGCTAAAAACCCATCGCTGTCCAAATGGTTCACTGTAAGAAACTAAATTATGTATGTCCTGTATGCAGTATGACTAAGAAAACATCATGATGTGTTCAATAGTGTTTATAGTGTCTAACGTGAAAAAGCATTTTTACTAATCACACAATACTGTAAAAAAACCTAAAATGATCATTTGCCAAATACTTAAAATTGTATTTGCAAACCTTCCCCAACTTCTTGGTGACTGTCTTGTCATTTTATATTCCAGTGTACTAATGAGTCAACAACCGTTTTGCTGCTGCATGGTTTGAGCATTGCTCTCTCTCCCTCCCCTCCCTGCTTTAAACGCATGATGGTGTTGCCTCATCAGGAGCGGCGCTTGTCTCGCCTTGACGCTGAGAACGCGGGTCAGACCAGTCCTCGGCCAGCGGGGTTAAAACGCATAGGAGGGATTATGGTTGAAATGTCATCATCATGTCATGAGGCGAGTTAAAAGGTCAAATGTTCAAATGGTGCTCAGTGGTGAACAGTTATCAGATCAGGTAGCACTTAGATTGCTGTGGCCCCACTCTTGGATGGGTCCACTCGTTAGATGCACGTGTTTGCTCTTATGTACACTGGACCCCCGCATATTCGTGGTTCGGAATTCCGGAATTCACCTATTGGTGAATTTTTGTTTGGGACCTATCTCCCTTCATTGGCAGAAAAAAAAATGCCTATTGATGATTTTCTGTAACTGCTGTCTGCATGTCTCTGTTATTTATTGTATTGTAATGTCTCTATAATTGAGACAATTAATAGTTAGTGTTGGCGGAAGTTCCACCTGCACAGACTCACTCATCCCGTCACAAATCTAATAGCAGCCACGTGAGATTTGTGATCGAAATGCAGCGGGAGTGTACTGTACAAGGTGGCACCCATGTCTGCTTTGGGTCACGATGGTTTTGCCAAACTAGGACTAAACAAGGCCTTAAAACCAGTGGAATCCGTAACATCAACTCAGCTGAATATTGCTAAACCTATCTATAACTGCTAGTTTGTGATGTCACCGTGTTGATCAAGCGGTGCTATTCTAGTGCTAACTACTACTTAGGCCTAGCGAGCTATGAAGTAACGGACTTTCCTACCAGCACAGGCTGCCCCTGGAGCGTCGGCACCATCGATGTAACGCGTATGCTCTACTGTCCAGCCAAACGTTCATTGTTCGAAAGCGGACTGGACCGTACACTGTTGACGTGCACACACAGGTGTGTAATTGCTTGCTGAGCTTTAAGCTTTTTACTGTGTTTCTAAGGGTACAGCAATGTTTGAAGATGTGTTCAAAATCGTAATTTGTGGCATACAGATGGTTTAAATGATTAATATAGGCAATTATAATGCCACGTCAATTATCCGTGGAAATTCGAGAGTCGTGATTGCAAATAGCAGGGTCCACTGCTTTGTGCGCTCGCCAACCACAACACTGTTGACACGGTCAGACATCTATGTAAACTCGAAAATGGTAGTTATTTAGGTAAATAACATTGATGGCAGCTTGGAGTATGCTGCTCGTGTTATATTTTTTCACAATTTGAAAGAGTTTTCAGGTGCCATCAAAATACCTCAAGGATCAAGAATTACAGTGTACTTTCCACCCCATTTTTTGTCTTGCTGAAATGAGCGTGTATTGGGGGAGGGTTATGAGTCACTGTTAACCCCACCCTCTATACTGGTTGTTGTTACCATGACGACCACAGTCGGAGCCTGGGCATTGCGATTAGAGCGGGCTCCACTCGAAGCAGAGAAAAGTGAGCCCCCTTTAAGACTGTATTTTCACTGGTGGATGCAGCATTTCATACACCACTGCGTGTATATGTGGCGCATGGACCCATAAACAAACAAACAAACAAAAAAAGACCCCCTCCACCCATGCTTGTCATGGCACCCTCCCAAAAAAGGCACACGGATGAGCGGCAACTTTAGAAGCATCACCTGTGTCTCACGTTTCTCTCCTCTATGTGCTTGCGTATTAGCGCTGTCAAACTCCCACCGGCACCTGTACACCTCGAATAGACCTCATCCGAGCAACATCAAATGGAGCTGACTCATCATCCGTCTGCTATTGTTTAAGCACGTCATGCTCTGTTTCATGCTTGACTAATGCATCTGCTCCGCATCCGTAAGAGTAGGGTGTCGGTACACACCGTGTATGCTATGTGGACTTTGTTTCTGTGTGATGAGGTCACTGAGCACCAAGAGCTCAGGAGTTTATTCAAGGTTGCCATGTAAAATTTGGATTGGACAAAAGCACTAAACACTAAAACACGTCAACTTCCTACTTGGTAAACCAATAACACTCCATCCATTCATCCATTTTCTACTGCTTGTCCTCTTGAGGGTTGCGGACATGCTGGGAATTAGCTTGTAGCCCTTTACAGGAAGGAAATGGATGCATATTTGCGAACGAAGTTGAAATGAACAAAACCAAGACATTTCAATACATCCATTTTCTATAATGCTTGTCCTCGTTAAGGTCATGGGTATGGAGCCTATCCCAGCTGACTTTGGGCAATAGGTAGGGTACATCCCAGACTCGTCGCCAGCCAATCAAATGCTGTTTACATTCACACTCACAGTCACAACTATGGACAATTTAGAGTCTTTAACGAACCTAAAATGCGTTTTTGGAGCACGGTGGAGTGCACAGCATGTCTGCCTCACAGTTCTGAGTTTGGGGTTCCAATCTCGGCTCCAGCCTTCCACTGTTGAGTTTGCGTGTTCTTTCTGTGCTTGCGTGGGTTTTCTCCATGACTCCAGCTTCCTCCCACATTCCAAAAGCATACATGTTAGGTAGGTTTATTGAAGACTGTAAATGAAGGGTGTGAATGGTTGTATGTCTACAGGTATATGTGCCCCGCAATTGACTGGTGACCAGTCAAGACTCTACCCCACCTCTCACCCAAAGTCAGCTGGAATAGGCTCCGTACCTGTGACCCTAAGGAGGACAAGCATTGGAGAGAAAAAAATATACGACGACGTGTACCGGCCATTCAAAACACTTTTTCATGGATGAAATCGATCAAACCTAGCGATGGCCATGGTTGAGACAGAGGTCACGCAGGGTCAGAGTCAACCACCAAATCTCCCACCCCACCCCCAGCCTCCACATTTCTCCATTTCCTCTTCCTGTGAGGTTTACCCTGAGGTACATTAGTCACGGGGAGCCCAAGCTTTTCTCACTTGGCTGTAGTGATTCAGTGATTAGTGTACAAACAAGCATATCAAGCATGGCTGACATGCTCCCACCCCGAACCTCCCAAAGATACCGACCACCAAGCCCTCCAGCATGCTCCATCCCCCGCCCCCCTCCCCCCCCCTCCCTGCGTGCCCTGCACGAGGTGGCTTACACAAGCCGCTGCCCTGGGAATCCTCGTTATCCTTCACCTCTGAGACACGGCTCACTGTAAATGAGGACATCAAATGATGCGGGCTCATTAAGGGGCCGCAGATCCGCTCATTAGCATCAGCACCTTCCTCCCTTTGAGCCTGTATCAGCTTTGGCTCCCAGCACCACATTGTGTCCTCTCATTCCCGATGCGCTGACTGGAAGATTTAGGATTAATGTCAGCTCCCGCCAGCGGGTCATCTAGGCTTTGGCGCCAAAGCTGTGGAATTTGTTGACAGCTGCCCGCCATCACCACCACTTGCGTCCGTTGCTCACGGCTTTTGTTTCAAAATGATAGGCAAGATGCTGAGCCGATAGCATATGGGTGAAGTCAATCGCTGCTGGTCTCTCATTGGTCCGGCAGATTCGTCATCACAGAGTCATTGTAAGAATTCAGAAAAATAAACACACTGGCTAGTATTAGTTTACCCGGTTGTTGTGCCTTAGCTTTGGACGATACAGTATTACACTCCACAATCTCCACTTTGCTACAGCGGGCAGTTTTTTTTTTTTTTTTTCTGCCCTCAGTCTTCTCTAATAGATTGTGTCGCCTTAGTGTGGACGTGCTGGGGGGAACATGCCGAATCAGAATCATCTTTATTTGCCAAGTATGTGCAAAAAACACACAAGGAATTTGTCTCCGGTAGTTGGAGCCGCTCTAGTACGACAACAGACAGTCAATTGACAGAGAACTCTTTTGAGACATAAAGACGTTGACAAAAAACAGTCATTCTCTTCCATTGTTTGTGATTGTGTCTTTTTCCAACTACAGTAATGGATTTTCCTAGTTTCTTCCATCATTGCTGTATTCTGAAATGGCCTCAAACCGAGGTGAGCCGAGTCAATACTGTACAGTACTTGCTTAATAATCACACACTCCGATCCAGTGTGGGGCCATTCATTTGGTACCTGGGTCTTCAATGGGAATTTACCCGACTTAATCCACCACTATCGTGTCGCAATTACATCACCGATTTATGCAGCCATAATATAACAACACCTGCCTGTGCAAAACATATTAAACAGTATCTAATAACAGAAACAAAAGTTGTAATAAAATACATCATTCTCACTTCAGATGATTTGTGCAAATAGCTACAGACGTGTTTTGCTACTAGTCGAAGTGGGCTGTAACAAGTTCTGCTCGGACCGACCGATCAGAGGACAGAAACATCTTGACGTCATCGAGGGCCAGCTTGTGTGGCCGAATTTGAATCGTGATTGGTTAAAGTAACAGTTTCATTGCAAATGTAGTTTTAGTTTCATCGACCAGCACTACGGATTCTGAAGGCCCTGGGCAGAGTAGCTTGACATGGGCAGGCATTTCCAGACTATAATTTCATTGAATAATACATCTTGCATCCACATACACCACTGGTGCAGCCTTGAGAAACGCTACAAAATGAAAATAGACGGTTTGGAATAAAGTCATACAATTTCATGGAACAAATATTAGAATTGAGGTTGCATTTGGATTGAGTTGGCTTGTGTTTAATCTCCAGGGTTGCTGTGGTCGGAAGGTTTTCAATAAATACCAGGCAAATTTCCCCCAAGTACCTACAAAACAATCCATGTTGAACTTAATGAAAATTCAAACTTCTCCACTAAATGTACTGAAGGTGGTTTTTACTCCCCCATTTGCAAGTAAAGCACAATGAGTGTGGCTTGATGAGGAATATTTCCATTTACTATAATGCCTAATAATACGGATTGTAAATGCCCCACAATGCACAGTAAATCATCCACAATCAAAAAAATAAGGTATTTTCACAGTAATACTGTCACCTTGTGGGATATTATTGATATGGCTTGAGTTCATAAAGCCTTGTGATATTTATTAATAACGAAAGATTTATCATTTGTGGGTCCAGGGTTATCATCACACTTGTCCTCTTTATCCTTCTGTGTTCACATCGCAAAAAAAGCCCTCAAAAAATGGTTCCGGCTTTGACGGGATTGTTCCACTGTACAACAAACTACGTTTATGATTATGGGAGTCTTGCAATGTATTGTGACATTTTGGATTGTGCTGCCTCCACAAAAGCAACTGAGGGCCTCACAGAAGGATGCAGCATTGTCTGCCGAAGGGCAAAAAATGAGACGGCATGCAATTATATGTTGAATGACATTTTGTAACAACCTCCTCATCTCTCGACACTATAGGTGTTATTGTCTGGAGGCACTCCTAAAGGCGCCATAGTATTTATGTACCTTTATGGCCATCTTCTGTCAATCTGTAGCAGGAATTTTCTTCGTGTATTTGTGCAAGACCACGTATAGTCATTTACTGTATTGATGTCACTGTTAGAAAATAGTTTTTCGTTTGTACAAATACAGCCTTTTCTTATTTCCAGCAAGCTGACGTGTCTGTCACAGCTCTATGGACATTTTTGAAAAACTGTTTGGAGTGGGGCGGCACGGAGACCGACTGGTTAGAGCGCCAGCCTCACAGTTCTGAGGACCGGGGTTCAATCCCCGGCCCCGCCTGTGTGGAGTTTGTATGTTCTCCCTTCCGTGCCTGTGTGGGTTTTCTCCGGGTACTTCGGTTTCCTCCCCCATCACAAAAACATGCATTGTTTGTTTATATGTGCCCTGCGATTGGCTGGCGACCAGTTCGGGGTGTACCCCGCCTCCCGCCCGAAGATAGCTGGGATAGGCTCCGGCTCACCCGCGACCCTTGTGAGGAGAAGTGGGACAGAAAATGGATGGATTAAAGATTATTAAATGTATTAATGTGTGCAGTTTACTGCAGCCGTGTTTTGCTAGTCAAAGTCGGTGGCAATGAATTTTGCTCTACCCAACCAATCAGAGGACGGAAAACAGCTGATGTCATTGAGGGCCATCTCACTGGCCCTGTGAGGATGAATTTGGAATGTGATTGGTTAAAGAAACAGTCCCACTGCTGATATAGTTGAAGTTACATCGGCCAGCGGTAGACTGACAAGGCAGCGCATAGAGACTGAAATCTGTTTGGACAAAATACAGTCCCCTCCAAAAGTATTGGAACGGCAAGGTCAATTCATTTGTTTTTTTTTTATTGTATACTGAAGACATTTGGGTTTTAGATTAGAAGATGAATATGAGACAAAAGTCCAGAACGCCAGCTTTTATTTCACGGTATTTACATCTGGATGTGTTAAATAGCTCAGGACAGGCTGTCGCTGCCCACTGGTGTTCACCTACCAAGACTCTGTGCATGATCATGATGTCTGCAATGTGCCAGCATGCAGCCCAGTGCAGATTTCGTCTTTCCTCATGCATGCTTCCACTTGATTCCATCTCCATCGCCAGAATTCACCTCCACCCTGCTCTTCTTCTCCTCAGGATTCTGACATCATCTTCTTCCGTGGTTTCAGCTAAAACAGCAACAACTAATCAGGATGTTTAGCGAGTCTCAATTGCCATCACTTCCTCCTCTATTAAGTGTGACTGTCATCCATTGACTCATCTGATATGATTGACCAGTCATTCAACATTTTGTCCTTGTATCTTGTTTTTTTTTTTCCTTTTTCATTTCATGAATACTTTCTGCCTTTCATTATGGTGCACCTGCACTCCAATGAGACCCAGCACAGATTATACTCTATGTAAAGTATATTGTCAGACAAGTATTAGCGCTTTATGGATATTTCAATCCATATGTGCTTCACATTTCTCAGGTCTTGGGTTCAAATTTTGCGGTTGGCTTTATTGTGTGGAGTTTGCATGTTCTCCTCATCCTCGCACATTCCAAAAACATTGCATGTTAGGTTCATTGAAGACTCTAAATTGTCCATAGGTGTGAATGTCAGAGTTATGTTTATTTGTTTGTTTGCTTTTACCTGTCCTGTTCAGATGCCTGGTCATACGGTATGGTGGATCTGTATGCCTTTTTATGCCATAACATTTTTGCTGTGCAATAGGAGAACTTGACATCCTCCCTTTCTTGTTATTCAAATTGAAATGAGTATTTATTGGAAATGCAGTATGACAGAACGAGTTTGGAAGAGGAATATAGGTCGATCGATAGATTTTTTTAAATATTGAGAGGTATTTAAAATGGAAAATGTCTATATGTATGGAATATATATCAAGGGGAATTATATAAGAGTTTGTATATTGGAAAGCACATATTTGTAATGGGATCAAGTGATTACATATTCATTTGTAGATTTATGTAGTACAGTACCTTGAATACGTAGCAGTTTGCTTGATGTGTTCTTTGTGCAGCAACTGAGCATTTTAATTGAGACTATTTGAATCTGGTGCCACAAAACAAACAAACAATCAAACAGATAACACATCAAATGTTCATCTGACATTAGTGAGATGGTTCATACATAAAAAATGGCCCTGAAATGATTATTTTGACATGCAACATAGATGATATGCAACAATCCCCGGCCCCGCCTGTGTGGAGTTTGCATGTTCTCCCCGTGCCTGCGTGGGT
This sequence comes from Phyllopteryx taeniolatus, assembly GCF_024500385.1. Classification (NCBI taxonomy): domain Eukaryota; kingdom Metazoa; phylum Chordata; class Actinopteri; order Syngnathiformes; family Syngnathidae; genus Phyllopteryx; species Phyllopteryx taeniolatus. Next base: position 16,930,776 of record NC_084514.1, read on the forward strand.
TTTCTCCGGGCACTCCGGTTTCCTCCCACATCCCAAAAACATGCATGCTAGGTTAATTGACAACTCTAAATTGCCCCTAGGTGTCAATGTGAGTGTGAATGGTTGTTTGTTTGTATGTGCCCTGCCATTGGCTGGCAACCAGTTCAGGGTGTACCCCGCCTCCTGCCCGATGATCGCTGGGATAGGCTGCAGCACGCCCGCGACCCTACTGAGGAGAAGCGGCTCAGAAAATGGATGGATGGATATAGATATATATATATATATATATATATATATATATATATAGTTCCACCAGAAAGTATTCACACCCCTTCACGTTTTCCACATTTTGCTGTTACAGACTTATTCTAAAGCTGATTTGAGTATTTTTTTTTTTTTTAAATCTACATAAAATGTCCCATAATAACAAAGTAAAAACATATTTTCAAACATTTGTGTAAATTTGTAAAAAAAAAAAAAGTAAACATTCAAACATAATAGGTAGATAGATAGATATAAATTGTTCTATATTTCACGAAGATTTACAGAGGACAGCATGCATTGACAAGGAATCCATCAGCATTCAGCATGCAGCCACCAAGAACAAGCGAGCCTTTTCTCCACTCGAAGCAGCAGTCATTAAGACTTCTATGACTTCCCTTCCCAAGCTGGCAACGATGTTCTGTTTGCGCAGGGAAGATTACTATAATTTGGCCACTGGCTTCTCTGCCCTTTTTTTGTGATGTCCATTCACCGCTATACTACCCATGTGAGGAAACTAGTGTTTTGCATACAGACACGTGCTATTGCCCCCATCTTATATTTGCACACAGCAACACAATTCATCAACAGGTGGGGAGGAAATATGTTGTCTCTCAGCAGAAGGATGTAGGAGAGACAGGGACAAGTGTGTGGGAACAAAAAGTCGCTGGCAAGAGGGCTTTCAGCCCGCAGGAGGACTTCCTCACTCAGGACAGAGGGGAGCGAAGTCTTCCCAACAGCTGCACCAGCATTGACAAGGCTTAATTAATGTCTGCCTTGATGTGACAATCATATTTGTGGACCTTTTTCAATTTGTCTGCAGCCGATCTGGCTGCGACCTAGAAGCAAATAGGGTTTGTATATCCTGCTGGCTGCAGGCTCTGATAAAGAATTCTTCTTCAAAATGTATATTCAGCAAAGAAGAAAGTTGGTTTTCTTAAGTGGGAATTAAATTGGGCAGAAGGGTAATGGGAAGGCAGACGAAGCTATTTAAGTGCTATGTTGATTTATCATGTTTTTTCCCTTTAATGTCTTTGATACTTTTCATTTAAGAGTTGGGATACTTGGCCTTGCCATCAGCAATATTTTATATATTAATTTTCAAGCCTGGATCCCCCTTTGAATAATGTTTTATGTTAAATATGCTTTTTGTGGCCCGGAAAGGTATTTAATCAAGATTAACCTTGGTATTTTCGTAGCCATTGGCCCTCTTTGTGAGGTTTCATTATATCCGACAGTCCCACATTGCTATCTGTGCCCTGGTGGAAATTTTTTTTACAAGTTGCTGAGGAATTCTTTGTATTTCTTTATTCATTCATTCATTCACAGACAGCAATGTATGGAATGTTAAATCCCACGATGTGTAAGTATGTTTGGAAAGTACTTAAAATAAATATGTTCGCTATTAGCAAATTTTGGTTAAAACGATCTAAAAAATGTGATCAGTGAACTTATTTTGAGTAAAACTTCGCGTTGTGTGATTGTAATTAGTTATCAAATACATAAAATAGGATGTGCCAATGGTTGTGTAAAAAAAGGGTTCCTTTCAATAAGACCTTCATTTAAAAAAAAAAAAAAAACACTTCATCCTGTTTATTTTCATGGCCAAAAAGAATCTATTTGCAAACTCCTTTGCTCGCATGGGGTTGCGGCAGCATTGCTCTTGTGAATGTTCATTCACGGCTTTCAGAACACGGCACAATCAAGGATCCTCACATTGTCTGTGGACAAAGTACTTTTCCTGGGTGGTCCCACTCGTTATAATACACTCGGCACTTCTTGATTTACGGCTCACGGTTCAACTGCTGCCAATTAACGTGAAAAGCCTGCCAGGAAGAAGGAGAGGGAGGAGGCACGGCGGGAAGTGGACGACCTCCAGCCCACCTTCCGGAACCAGGTAGGACCAAACTGAACTCAGGTGGCGGGACGTCATATAGCATCAGCATGTAGCTAATTGCCTAATGCCAAGTCAAGAGACATTCACTGTAACACTATCAACTCGGCTTTTGGGTTAGCAGCGCCATATTTTCTTTTTGTGAATATGTGTACAACATGTGTGCCGCTTTCTCACTTAAGTTTTCCAGAAAACCATCTGACTCTATTCATGATTACGAATTCAACGAAAAGTCTATATCGCTTCGTAAAAGAGACTCGTGTTTTGATGAGCTCAAAGATGTAAAGGCCCCAATTTCTAGTATAATAAAGCAGGGGTGTCAAACTCACTTTAGTTTTTCCACCACAATTTGATGACAAGTGGGCTGGACTAGTAGCCTATATTCGTGCCCTAATAAGCTATCAGTAATAACAAGTATATTTAAAAAGTTTTCATATTTATTGATTTTTATGTCGTATGAGCGATCTGAAATTTCTGAAAAATGTGTTAATTTACACATCACATTTACAGATCACAGTGGATCTATATACTGTATGTACTTTACAACACCTTGTTATGATCTAGAAATCTTTTTAAATTTACATAAAATTCAAAAGAACGTTATACCAGGAACATGCCATTAAAAAGACGGCATATTTTTGCTAAAACACAAACGACGAATCCATCAGAGGCAAGCATTAGTCTTCATAAACAATTAGCAGTCCGGCTCCATTTATTAGCACGGTTCAAATTAGCTTGTACGGCTCACCAAAGAAGTGACTTTCAGCGAGTCACTCGTATGATGTGTTCGGCACAGTGTTTTACACGGGATGCCCTTTCCTGACACATGGCCACGCATTTTTATTTGTGCTTGCCACCGGCAGCGGCGAGGAATTGGTGCACTCACCAGGAACCGAACCCGCATCGTCTGCATTAAAGACGGCAGCGTGCGTTACTACACTCCCGGCCGCTGAAACCTTTTAATAAACATGATAAACATGCACCAAGTCACTTCACAAACTCGTTTTTAACTGAACATTTCTAATCACAACAGCAAATAACGAAACACAGCGGCAAATTAAAAAATACAACTGCAAATAACTAATCATAACAACAAGTTATTTGATAGCAGCAGCTACGTTTGAATTCAAAAACCACGGCAGACGCCGGTGTGTTTAGTTATTTTCTGTTGCGTTTTGAAATTTGCCATTGTGTTTAGTTATTTGCTGTTGCGGTTTTTTTTTATTTGTTGTTGTGTTTTGCACTTCAGGGCCACCATACTAGACTGTGGTGTGCCAAATATAACAGACATTTATTTTCACTTTACAGGGATTTTAAACTTCACTGCATTGTTCCTTAAATTTTACAGATTGAGTTGATAAAAAATTGTTGATTTCAGATGAATTGTTGCCAATTTATTGATTGGTTATTTTTTACACACAGTGTAGTACACAATGTTTAAATGTCACTCCTTGATTTGCAACCTCCTTGATCCTCTGTTGATACTTTTTATGTTTCGAGTGGAATTAAACTCAACTCAAACATGATCAACACTGTCACTAGAAGTGGGCTTTCCCGGCCCCTCGCCACCCACCCCCACAATTGTCACTCACAGCACATATTTGTAGTAACTTGGAGATATGTAGATACTGTATGTTGATATGTTGCTGACTCTTAACTGGCGGGCAGAAACGTACGTACGAATTTGCTCAATTTAATATTTTCTTTTTCACAAATGTATGCTATTGGTTAGTCACCACGTGGTCCATTATATGTATTTATAACCATTGGCAATGTGTTAAAAATGTTTTTGTTTTTTCTTTAAATGTGTCATGTTAATGGCTCAACAAAGCTCCTCGATGCCCCACCCATCTAGGAACGTTGCGATTAAGAGAAATGAGATCCACCAAGTCAAATCACAACATTGTATTGGGATTTTGCAAAACTACTCGCACCGTTAATTATGTCGTTGCAATCACAGAAATATCAACATCAGTTGGTTTACCTTCTGTAATAAATATCGAACAAATAACATTACATCATATAAAGCTGAGTGTATTTTGCAAAAGGTATGTACTGTATCTGTATATAATACAAACAGAGCACTTGAATGTCCATCCATGTTTTGATGTGTTGCTCTAAACATATTTGCATGCCAAAACTCAAGCAATACCTCATGCGATGTATTGATTTTCTGGTGACCGTCGTCGTTCACTTCTTATTAAGATACGGCACATTGAGGGCACCAACGCTCACTACACATTTAAAAGGCGATAGAAAATGGCAAACTCACGTGGTAGTGTCAAATTCTCACCCAATCTAATAAGAGTATGAAGTTGTTGGTCTGGCATCAAGTTCGGTTCTACGTGCCCGCCGAGTGATTGTGTCGCTCGCATTTTCATGCAAGCGAACTCAGCAGCTGCCTGTCGAGGTCGCGCACTGTGCCACGGTTGTCTGCGACCTTGTCAAAAGCAATCACTGCGATAACACACGACGATAGTTTTCTCCTTCTCATGTTAAGACATAATCTCTCTAATTGGTGTCAGAGTTGGGCTCCATATGGTGAAAGTTCTGAGGATACTCACAGACTGACATGCTCCACTTGTGTTGACACTTGAGAAAAACATATAAATGGTGCGGGGGTCTCTTCCGTGCGGTTGACAATATTGTTCATGTCTTTTTGTGTGTTCTTTGAGGGCGGAGGGAGTATTAGTGTGTTAGTCGGGCCTTCGAACCGCTTCAAGCTGACGGGATCTTTGGATTTAAGTCAATCCCATCTGAGCCGACTTATTAAACCCTCCTTTTTACACCTGCTTGATTCCAACAATGTAGACCCAATGGGGAAAAAAAATACGATCTCCTTTTCGCTGTCGTTAAATCCTGGATTTACTGTAAGGTTTTATACACACCAATCACTGATTATTCAAGTCACTGAGTGTGCTTTTGCTGGATTTTCTGCTTAGCCTGCTTTGGAGAGGTTTATTGTACTCAGTTTATGTGTGACTGAACATCAGCACTTTGATTTGTTAGGTATTTAATTCAGCAAACAAGCTGCACTGATATTCTCATGTGGTGATTTTACCTATAAATGCTCTCTATATTAAGGGAATGAAAATGTACTTCTTCGACGTCCCATTCAACAATGTAGTTTATTTCATTTTGAGTGCAGCTTATTATTTTTAATGCACTTAACACTTTAGAATCAGAATATGTTTGAAGCGAGTGCGTCGATTTTCAGTCCAACCTCTAACATCGAACGCATCACATTCCTGGAGACTTTTCCGGAATGCGAATAAGTTCCCTCATAGACAACGCTGTGAAAACAATTCACAAAAAAAAAAACAAATCAATGGTAAAGTGAGGCTATTGCTTGAAGTCAAGTGTCAAACTCAAGGCCCGTGGGCCAAATGCAGCCCGCCACATCATTTTATATGGCCCGCGAAAGCAAATCTGGTGCAATTTCCATGATTCTTGCTAAAATCTTCACCAAGATTTCATGCACATTTTGCTTACCAAACCCCTCTTTACAGTAATGTGGACAATAGCTGAACAAACTATTATCCTTGAATTCTGATTTCAAAAGTAGTTGTCAATCAATTTGTCGTGTCTATGTAATAATATGAGGAGGCGATGAAACATTGATATGGTTTAATGGCCCTCTGAGAGAAACCGTTAATCGTCCAGAGTTTCAAAAAGTTTTTTTTTTGTGTGGTAGTGTGAAATAGACGAGCGGCAGGAAAAAAAAAAAAATCCATATCCACACAATTGCTGGGATTCCACCAAAATGTGCGTCATTTATTTAAGCTGCAACCTTTTATGCCTGGTACAGCATAAAAGCACCTTTTTGTTCAAATCTGAACCCAGAAAAGAAGACCACTCGTTACCTTGCGTTACAGGGTGAGTTGAAAACAAACGAGGAACTTTGGCGACGAGTCTGCAAGCAAAACAACGGCGCTGTCCAATGACGTTGCTTCTAGGCGACACACAGTAGGCCATGTTCACAGACTCCATACGGGAACTTTTTTTTTTTTATTTAAAGAGTATAAGAAGCCTGTGAAATGTAAACAGAAACTACCAGTGGTATCCAGTGAGGGCCTTCTCTGCTGGCCTAAACACCACACACAAACAAATAGTTTACCCCTCTCATTGGTCGAGCTGAATATGCGCATGAGACTGTCAGTAAAGTTTTTATGTTGTTATTAGATAAATGTTGATTGTGAACTGCTCTTTTGTAGTGTATCATATTTAAATCCTGTAAGAGTACTGTTACTTTAGGGGCATGTGACTCAAGTAAAAGTAAAAAGTAGTCCTCCAAATAATGACTTAAGTCAGAGTAAGAATGTACTAAAAAAAAAAAAACTACAAGTACTGAGTAACTAGTGAGTAACTTCTGATTTATTTGTTTAAATCAGAGCATGAACGTCAAATAAAATAAAAATTCATCCATTCATCCATTTTCCGTACCGCTTCTCCTCACGAGGGTCGCGGGCGTGCTGGAGCCTATCCCAGCTATCTAAACCCTGAACTGGTCGTCCTCAGAATCGTGAGGCAGATGTGCTAACCAGTCGTCCACCCTTCCACCTAAAATAAATATAAGCAAGTAAAAATATTAATGTGCATATTCATATACTGTATTGCTGAACAATATCACGTAATCTAAAACATAATAAATACAATCTTTACAAAATAAACTCATTGTAAAATAAGAAACGAAGGCAAATTCAGCTCTAAGAAATGGTCTCATACTAGATTGTTTCCACTTGTTATAGAGCACAATACTGTAGGCTCAGCAGGCAGATTACAAAAAACAGGAACAAGGCTGCTGTGCATATAAAAGGCCATTTTCAATGCCAGGTTTTTGAGTTGTAAAATAATTTTGACCAACATAAATAATTGTAAAACTTTTTGCACCATTCGTGTGACCGAGAATTTGTACAACTCAACTCATTTCTTTTTTGCATCTTTGTGAGAGGGGAGAAATGATGTTTTACAGGCACTTGTGTTGCCATACGCACAGCAAAAACATCTACAACTTACCACAATGTGTTTTCTCAATTTAGAAGTGGGCTGTAATAATCATGTTTAGGCAGTGACAAAACTACGCTGCATGTTAAAGCTGTTGTTTTTGGTAGCCTGTAATGTAAACACGAGTCGCAACTCACTTTGATTGGCCCGCAAAGCCCAATAGAAGACGTTGTGAGCGGACATGTGACTTTCTTGTGCTGTTTGATTGGTGAACTTGAGTCAAAAATCACTGTGGTAATCACGGTGGATTGGAGCAACAGTGCCCGATGCGGAAGTCGAAAACAAGTCTAAAAAGAGATCGCACGCAATTATTCATAAATGAAAGTAGCAAGTGTCATGTAGACCATTGTAACGGAGTAAAAGTAAAGTGTCTTCTGAACATAAATACTCGAGTCAAAGTAAAAAGTCTGCTTCATTAAAACTACTGTGACAAGTACAAATGTTACTTGAGTAAATGTAACGGAGTACATGTAGTGCGTTCCTACCCACCTCTGTAGTGTATACACTACAACCTCTATTATGTCGTGTTTTTTTTATACATTACTTTGTGACCTGATTGTGTTATTAAAAGGTGGATTAGGTCACTGAAGGCCAAGGTTCGAAACTCGCTGCCTGCCACTGCTAACAACAACGGCGAGGAATGCCAAGCGAGCAAGAAAGGAGACGACATTTGTGTGGACGAGAAGGTAGAACTTCTGCTTCGGAACGAAAGCCTAGATCAGCGGCATGGTAAAGAACGTCTGACACGGAACGGTGATCCATAATTGTTGTGTTGTTGTCGGCAATGTTAGCGCCCGGACACGTGGTAACTGGGACAAAGATGCGTATGTGTTGTACATGCGGAAAAGCAAGGACGGCATACGTGGTCGTATTCGGGCTCTCAAAACGTGACGACAAAACATAAAACGGTAAAAAAGACAAAACAAAAACAAAAAGGACTTTGCGGATACACTTAAACTCTTTTCTGCGCGAATGGGGTCCAAGAGAACTAATTTACCCTAACGACAATATCAGTGTTCATCGTTACACATTCAGGAAGAAGCTGAAGTAAACTTAACCCGGGTTTCAAAAGATGGGGCTCATTCAGGAAGAATATGACTTGCAGTGGACCATCTGTAACCGCGTGAAACGTGAAACTGGCATCTAAGAGATAATAATAATAATAATAATATCTGCAGTTTAAAAGTATTTTCATTTAGCAAGTGGCAACGTTGCAAGAGCGACTTGGAATGATGAATGATGAATGATGAATGACGATGAGCCGAGATTTGTTCTGACGAGCTGATAGTCCCCTCTCACCTCCAGCGGTTCCCGACCGGTGTGCCGTGAGACATCATCACTTGTGCTGCGGGAAATCATTACATTTCATTGAATTGCTCTGAAAATAATCTATCTTTGGTCATTTATCTATGCCAGGTAGAACCATTAGAGTAAATGCTCTTCCGCTAGATCTCTGTGCAGATTCTCAGTCATCCAGGTTGGGGTAATCCGCAAAGGTCGAATCAAGGCAACTGGACTGTTCTGGTTTGTTAGAAAGAATATTCCTTGGCTCAATTCAGTTTGGGAAACACTGATCTTTAGTGTCTGCAGCATTTTACATGTGAGCATATTTCTAAAACATGAACCACGATCACGGGTGACTCCTGCATGAAAGCCCACCATTGAGCGTCCGGGGCACGCAAGCCAACTTAATCGAGCCTCGACGTGCGAATGCGCCAATATATCAGTGCACCGATGTCCGCCCTCTGTCCTCTGACCCGATTCACGCACGCTGACTTCAAGCAATTAAAGCTGTGAATAGCAATCCATAGGGAGCGTGACAAGAAAGCCTTGGGAAATTCAAAGAGATGGCAGCGTTCAGCACATGTGATTGACACGCATTGCAGGGAGATCAGGTAAAGTTGAGTTTTCAGCGGATGCTAAATTCATATCGACATGGTGGAGCACCCTTTCAAGCTGGCGAGGTAGTTAAGATTTTCCCTTGCGCGGTTAAACGATCTCCGGAATGCTCCTCACCAAGAAAAAAAGACCAAGTTTAAATGAACCCAGAGCAGAGACAGTATAAAACGGGAAATAAACGTCTAAAAAGTGCAAGTAATCGCTGAAGGTGAATGGGCCAATGGGCGCCCATTGAGTTCCTCTTTTGGGTGCTAGCCCGTTGCTTCCACTAATGGTCTGTTTCACTGAAGTAGCACCAGGAATGCTCACCCTCTCAATGCTTCCCAACTCGGGGCACGCATGGCAGCGCTCCCATTTTGTGGATGTGTTTGCCCGGCTGTCATTATACTTTCTAGGGAGGAAAGAAAGGAAAACTCATTCTAGCACACTCGCCCATCCTGTAATGAACGGGGGACGACATATTTATGTTTTTGCCAGGGAACACTTGAAACACAAGAGGGGTTTAAGCAAAGAGAGCGTCGGATCTTTTGGGCCATTTTCGATATTTTCCCCCTTAGTGGCCCACAGGGCAAGTGAGGGGTTGTTTCTATACAATGATCAGGTGACCAGGGGAAAATAGTGTGGCCTTAACAAGCCCAAATTAAAAAAGAACATCATTTTCATTATGCAGTCAAACACAATTACAAGCAAATGTTTTCTCTGTGGAGCTGCCCCTGCTTTCAGGGTCTTTGTCCCCCGCTCCTTAGTGTGTGCAGAGAATGGACCCGCTGGTCAATGGGCAGCTGAGTGGCGTGTTCAGCGGAGGCCCACACCCTTAGCCCCCAGCACACAATTTGTTTTGTTCGACGAGGAGCCATACATTGGGAGCAGATTTGTTGAATTAGAGAGCACAGCGGGAAATTAGGAAGCAGAGGGTAAGTGATGGGGAGGACTTGTTGCTAGGTGACTGACACAAAACTGCAGGATGCCAGTTTTTAGAGCTTGGCACCCCTTCTTCGTTTCCCTGCCACCCTCCTTTCGATAAAACACACACAAACGCCCACTTCACATCTTTTGTTTGTTTACCTGATGAACCTTAGATCTTAATTTTAAAAAAAACAAACGTAAATAAATAAATACAAACCGGGATTCACCGCAGGTCATTTTACAGTATGTCTCTTACTTACTAACAGTTTGCTTTTCAACTTTTGAAATCTTCTGACTAAGTGATGTTGAGGGGGAAAAATGCTTCCATGGGCAAAATAAAGTTGCATTACCTTTACTGTATCTGATCTACTGGTTAGCATCGCATCTGACATAAAATGTTAGTGTCATTCGGACATCCTGCGCTATCAGCAAAAAAGAAGAAAAAAAACCAACTGCCTTTTCCTGAGGCTTTTTTTAAATGACGCACAAGGTCAGCCAGGATTTCTGTGAACCCCCACCCGCTTATAGGCACATATATATATATATATATATCTTAAACGTGGCCAACATCGTACTGAAAAGCTGTATTTAGCTCCTACTTCATATAGGGGGTCATTTGTTGTCGTTTGAAGTTAAAATAGCACAAAAAAACTCGAGCTGCCTCATGATGAGGCAATATTTTCAGAATAATCGCAGGAAAGGGAACATGCTGCAGATGGAACATTTTTTAAACACACGTTCAACATCCTAATGGGGTGAATTTCTTTTCAAGGATTAACATTTTTCCAACAGGTCAATTCCTATTTTTTTCACAAAACTATACTATTCGTCAGTCCCCACATGGGTATGCAATTTGGATTTTTTTTGGGGGGGACCACGATAAAGTGTTGAAATGGCTTGATGCAATATTAATGGCTCAACAAACATGCCATTTTTTGACTTTCCTGAAAAAGGTTTCCACCCAACGCCGGCGAATACATTCATATATACCTTTTACAAAATTAAATGGCAAGCATTTGTGGTGATGGTAGCAAAAGGTGGACCTCGACGATTCACAGTAACAAACAAACACCGGGAAGAAACTCACCTCAACAGGAAACGAGACGTGACCAGGGAAACATGGCTGACGACGGCAATGATCTGACACAGACTGGCAGAAAACGGGGAACGTAATACAAGCAAACTGACGGGACAACGAGGCACACCTGGACAAGACACGAGCGAGCGGCTGAAGGGAGCTGATTGGGAAACAAGGAACAGGTGGAAAGGAAAACCTAATGAGTTGACGAGACATTAATAAGGGACACAAAAAAGGAAATCACCTGAAACAAAATCATGTGTGTGTTGTTGCGCTGTTATTAGTAGTAATAACATTATCAGCCCATTGCTATATATTGACATAGTTGTCATTCATAGATATGTGTCTGGATATCTCTTTTCTCTGCGAAAGGAAACTATAGCGCGGTTGCCGACACCGCAGCGTAAGAGAGTTATTACTCATCGCACATCTTTCTTCTCTGCAAGTTTCACAATGAGACATTTATTTCCCTGTCGACTCGGAGCACCTCACATTCAGAGCTGGCCGAAGTAGGCGGTAGAGACTCAGGGTTGGTGTCGCTCCTATCTGAAGGCGTGCCTGAAGGTCAAAACCACATCCGCCCCAATGAAAAAATCCATCGTTGGTTTGAATCCCCACCTTGCGCCGCCCCAATCCTTTTCACCAAGGAAGCATCTTCACTGCTTTGTGCCGCCTCTGGCTTATGAGAATATCAGGGCACACCTGTGCCCTGAGAAAAATTCCCCTGCCCCCTGTGAAGCTGTATTATTCAGTGCAAGGCCACGGTAGTCAGTGTTTCCGAAAAGCATTCGGAAGATTGCAAATGGTCCTTCAGCGAGGCACAAAAAGAAGAAAGATACTGTTTACAATATTCTCTATTCACGTGTGAAACCCAGAAATGGTCACAAACGCAAATTCAGCTTTACATTTCATGAAATAACCCCTGATAAATAACCTATAGCTTCTATAATGAATGAAGCAGAGCACAATGTTTTACCTTGAGATGCTGAACACAAGTCATATTGCGATATTTCATGTGAACAAGATGGCCTTGCGGCCCATAATTCATTCGGACGCAGTTTTGCTTCCTTTCTTTTGCCTACTGCAGAGCTTGTTGCTCAGTTCTTTACATGGTAAAAAAAAAATAATAAATCCCACGATGCGCACAAACCACTTACATTTGATACTGATTCTTGATAATGCCATTCCATCGTGTAATTGTGATGAAAATGTCAATTATTTTAACCAAATATTGTTCAAAAACACAAACTTTTCTTGAACGTGGCATGCATTTCCTTTCCATCGTGAAAATGGGTCATGAGTGACAAGACAACAACAAGACATTTACATACCGTCTTTATACGATTCAACTGAGACGGGACAACTGAAGCGTTACTTTATGAAACGATTGCTCACGTCTCTTTACTGAATGTGCAGCATTAGAAATTGCAATGTTATAAGGCGTCGATAACTCTTCCTAAGTAACAAAATAGACATATTGTCACATATTATTGTTGTTATTTCTCACACGACAGTATTGCTACACCAACAGCGCTTTCCCTCACTTTTCCTTGCGGGTGTGCCGGCGCCTATCGCAGCTGACATCGGGCGAGTGGCGCGGGGTACACCCTGAACTGGTCGCCGGCCGATCGCCGATACACCAACAACAAATACAAAGGTTACTTCTGTTCCTTGCCCATACATATGCATTTGCTAAAGAGGCTTTTAGCTGGTTATTATCGCTCTTAGTTTCTCCATTAGCAGGACTGTGTGAAAATTCCGTAGCCAATTTCCTCTAAAGTTTGTGGATTCTTTTCCGACCCACTTTCATGCACATTGTGAGATGGTGGCTTTGTCAACATATTCCTGTGTGAATCTGCAGTTAGAAAATTCATGCATAAGCAGGACGTGCTTATCAAACAATATGCACTATGACGCGCTTAGTCCAGATTTAGTGTATTGTAGTTTGTGTTGAGGTTTGTTTGTCATATCATCACGACAGTGCATTAATTAAATTCTCTTGAGTTTGCAGAGATTTGGACCCTTTTTAGTTATATTTAGATGAGTTGAGGAGAATTCAAGTTTGTTGAATGACTGCTCGTTGTCATAACCTTGCTTGGCAGCCTTGTGTGCGAGCTGACTGAGTCCGCCGCCGCATTGTACTGGCTGGCTCGCATGCGGCTGCCGAGAAAAGACGCTATTAACGCCGTCTCATCCTCTTCCTGAAGTGTCGCGAAGCCTTTGGAAGGCCTTTAACGACTCGGTAATCCACACAAATGTTATTTTGCTGTCAGATGACAAGCATGACTTCCTTTTGATACATTTTATTTTCCTTACCTTGTAAATAAATATCTGTCTTTTCCTGGCTTGATAATCACGTTGATTGTGTCAAATTGTGCCTGAGCTGGTTTCGATATCAAGATGCCTGCAACTGGCAACGCCGTCAAAGGTCAGAATTGAAATGTTTATTGATCACACCTGAGATGTTGTTGTTTATATGCGTTGCCGAAAAGAAATCCAGTGCTTGGTTGTCACGTAGCTTGCTCATTTACACTGACCCCAATCCTGAGCACATTCAATGATTTAATCTTCCCTGGCAGGAGTACCCAGAGCACCCCTCTGCTTACCCTCTGAACATGCATTTTTAATCAGTATATTAAGATGTCACATAACAGTCTGAGCTCATCATCTATGCCGCTGGTCATAGCACATAAGAGTTTAGCTATTTAGAGCGCGATTAGACCTGGCTGCTGGTTATGAAGTTGTGAATGATGATGTGAAAAATCTAGCCCTTAGTGCAGGTCAAACTGAGATGAAACCTGATATTTGAGTCCCTTTGGAAGCCATCAAGACACACTGCATGGCGGCAAAGAGAGGAGCTCATTTGACTCATCTTCTCAAGGTCGCGGAGGTCTCCGCCGAGTCCCGTCCTCGGAGCAGAAGACTGCTGATGCCACGCGGCCGGGCGCGTGTGCGAAGCCTGCGCACGGATAAATATTTGAAGATGTGTGAGTGGCGAAAGCGGGATTACTCTCGGCCTGTCACTTGTGGTTTGGAGTTGAGGCGTCAAGCGGGGACCTGCTCGGTGACATCGCGTAACTCCGGCGATGACATGAGCTCACATATACGCCCGGCGCCCCCCACCGCACACACACTCGTAGATGGCCCCGTCAGCTATATCCTGTCACACGCATCGCCCTCGAGCTCCAGTGGTGAGCTATACATGCATGATCGGGCATCTCACCGGCTCTGCCTTCTCCTGCCCGTACCTAGACAACTCTCTTCATCCTAATGAGCTCTGTCAGAGTGGCATTTGACATAAGCCATCAATAAAGCACAGCTGACACACAGTCAGACTCTTGCTGGCCTCTGACCCCCTGCAGTGCTTACAACTCACCATCCTGAGTTGCACTTTTCATTAAGTGGAAGATTCTTGCCACTTCTTTCGAATGTGATCCAGCATCACTTGTGTTGCGACCTTTTGCTTAGATTTTCATCGGTGCCGGCTTGTTGTTTAGGTGGCAGGATTATGCAAACGTTGGGGTACTTTATCGTCATTGTTGGGAAAATATCTTACTGATATCCTAATTCAAATTAAGACACCATTCCCAGCCGTATGAAAGAAAGTGACGTTGGCCTTGTCCGGTCAGAAGTCGCCACAGCGCGTCACTCGCGACATCGTCGAACCTCTGTCAAGTATGATACGTGAAACTGACACAAATCCTGCCTTTAAAGACTTTAGCCCCGCGGGTGTCAAGCTCATTTTTATTGTGGGCAACATTGTAGTTACGGTTTCTCTCAGAGGGCCATTAAACCATATCAATGTTTCATCGCCTCCTCGTGGACACAACAAATTGATGGGTAACTAGTTTTGAAATCAGAATTCAAGGATAATCATCTATTGTTCAAGTTACTGGAAAGAGGGGTTGAAATTTGGGTGAAGATTTTTGCAAGAATCATGGAAGTTGCACCTGATTTGTTTCCGCGGGCCACATACAATGATGTGATGGGCCGGACTTGGCCCGCGGGCCTCGAGTTTGACAGAGGTGCTTTAGCCTATCTTCTAAAGTCTCTAAATTCCTCCAGTGTGTTTTGCTTGTTCCTTGTCTTTTGTTTTGTGTTTGTTTGTTTTTTTTTACCGCAGAAGGTTCTCAGTGACGAAACACCAAAGGATCAGAAATCAAACTTAGTGGCCCCGTAGTGTCGCAACAAAATCTCTGTCCTGTCATGATTCAATCAATAAATCAATAAATAAATGATGATATTCTATTCTATTATAGGTGTTGTTCTCACAGAGCAGAGAGAATATATGCCTGTGAGAATCTGCGTATGCTTTGTTTTTATGTGTTGCTGCTCTGTGTTTGTTAAAATAGTTTAATGAAGTGACAACATAATATCTAGGCGAACTTTCCATCACCCTATCGGATGATACAGTATGTTGCGAGCAAGAAGGCGAAAACAGACACTGGGAAATGGGTCAAATTTTCAGAAAAAACATTTCGGGTGGTCAGTCAATAGTGTGGATTTCCACCTATTGTAGGTGGGCAGTGTTGGGAAGGTTCATTTTCTATGCGAACTAATTCAAAGTTCAGTTCACTGTTCCAAAAATGATTTAGTTCAGTTCATAGTTCATTATTCAAAATTTGGAACTCATTTCACTGTTCCAAAAATTATTTAGTTCAGTTCATAGTTCATTATTCAAAATTTGGAACTACTTTCACTGTTCCAAAAATTATTTAGTTCAATTCATAGTTCATTATTCAAAATTTGGAACTACTTTCACTGTTCCAAAAATTATTTAGTTCAGTTCATAGTTCTTTATTCAAAATTTGGAACTCATTTCACTGTTCCAAAAATGATTTAGTTCAGTTCATAGTTCATTATTCAAAATTTGGAACTAATTTCATTGTTCCAAAAATGATTTAGTTCAGTTCATAGTTCATTATTCAAAATTTGGAACTCATTTCACTGTTCCAAAAATTAGTTAGTTCAGTTCATAGTTCATTATTCAAAATTTGTAACTCATTTCACTGTTCCAAAAATGATTTAGTTCAGTTCATAGTTCATTATTCAAAATTTGGAACTCATTTCACTGTTCCAAAAATTATTTAGTTCAATTCATAGTTCATTATTCAAAATTTGGAACTACTTTCACTGTTCCAAAAATTATTTAGTTCAGTTCATAGTTCATTATTCTAAATTTGGAACTCATTTCACTGTTCCAAAAATTATTTAGTTCAGTTCATAGTTCTTTATTCAAAATTTGGAACTCATTTCACTGTTCCAAAAATGATTTAGTTCAGTTCATAGTTCATTATTCAAAATTTGGAACTCATTTCACTGTTCCAAAAATTATTTAGTTCAATTCATAGTTCATTATTCAAAATTTGGAACTCATTTCACTGTTCCAAAAATGATTTAGTTCAGTTCATAGTTCATTATTCTAAATTTGGAACTCATTTCACTGTTCCAAAAATGATTTAGTTCAGTTCATAGTTCATTATTCTAAATTTGGAACTAATTTCACTGTTCCAAAAATTATTTAGTTCAGTTCATAGTTCATTATTCTAAATTTGGAACTAATTTCACTGTTCCAAAAATTATTTAGTTCAGTTCATAGTTCATTATTCTAAATTTGGAACTAATTTCACTGTTCCAAAAATTATTTAGTACAGTTCATAGTTCATTATTCAAAATTTGGAACTAATTTCATTGTTCCAAAAATGATTTAGTTCAGTTCATAGTTCATTATTCAAAATTTGGAACAAATTTCACTGTTCCAAAAATGAACTAGTTCGTAGTTCTTTTTTTTTCTTCAATACTGTATGATACTGTATTATATTGATTTTTTTCCCCAATATGTATGTATTACTGTATTTAAAAAATACATTTAGAACAAAGTTTTCGTGTAAATTTATAAAACGAAAAAATACAAACTGTAACAGAATTGAAATACCTTGGCTTTGGTACTCGAGCCCCAACCTAAATTTGATAATACAAAGTCATTTAAACTGCTTTAAATGAATCAAATATTGCATAACTAGCCAGGCCGCCCTGCTGTACATGCACGCTATGATTTTTTTCACACATGATGCATGACCGTTTGGTCCCACTGCCACCAAACACATTTGTTCCCTGTATAACCAAAGTTTCAAAATCATTTTAAAAACCAGTGAAGGTAATATTGCTGCTGCTGCTGCTGCTGCTATTTATTCTCTTTGATAAACCCGCATATACTGTAGCACTCATCCTAAAGAGACTGTGTGTAAAGGTCACTGAAGAAAAAGCCACGACATACCAGACAAAAGAGCAAGTAGTAAATAGGAGGAAGCGCAGGCTTTGGACAATGTGAAGTGGAGGTAAGGCGCGGGTGGCACGGCTAAGGCGTTGTGACCTGTGCCCCGACTCACGCATCATGTAGCTACCCGGTGCCAGAGGACCTCCTGACCGTGATGAGTTTTGACTCCTGTCACCTTCGGGTGTTGTCAAGATCCTCTGACATACCCAGGGATTTTTTTTCTTTTTCTTTTCTTTTTTTTTTTTAGCTTTTCTGCTGCACAGAAATGGGTAAAACGTAGAAGCTGGTCTTTTGAACTTCCATCAAAACAGACGTGCAGATTGTCATATTTTTGGTTAGTGACTTATTATGTTTTTGGGAGAGGAGCTAGTGCACTGTGCGTGCTGGTGAATGCAAGTGTCTCAGAGAGTGTGGCTGGCTTTCAAGGTAGGTCTAAAAACAGAGCATTCCATCAAGCCCCCTATTTGACTGCTGGTTCTGTAGATGTGGCACAACAGCACGTCGACTGAAAAGGTGTTCTCGAGTTTGTTGAATATCGCTTGTGTGACTTAGACTCCCAGACTTTGGGACACCGAAGAAAAAAAGCTCTCAGGCCTCACGGTTCACTGCAGCGCAAAAATGATGCAGGGATTGAAAAGAAAAGTCCAACCCAGGATCTTTCTTTTTTCTGTATGCTCTCCAAAATAAAAAATAAAAATAATAATAAAAAAAACATACTGTTGCTGTAGTTTCAATTTGCCGTTTGCTGTCCATACTTGAGTGCAATAGTGGATTTACTTCTCCTAATGACCAGCTTGGCATTTCAGCTCTAACAGTGAAACATTGCCTCTCACACACACAATCATGGTTGTTGTGCAAGTCATATAGGTGGCGCGTTTGTTCGTTAACTTTCTCTGTGCTATATGCCTCTTACAAATACAGATAATATATAGCAGTGTTGTCTAATGTGTCCTCTCTCCCCCAAGTTTCATTTAGCCACTCTCTGACCAGAAATTGACTGCGTTCAAGAGTGGAATGGATGTAATAATTGCTTGCACTCTATAACATACTCAGTAAATGCACCCGCCCTTACAGAAAAAGAGG
This sequence comes from Phyllopteryx taeniolatus, assembly GCF_024500385.1. NCBI lineage: Eukaryota > Metazoa > Chordata > Actinopteri > Syngnathiformes > Syngnathidae > Phyllopteryx > Phyllopteryx taeniolatus. Next base: position 16,949,157 of record NC_084514.1, read on the forward strand.
GGGGGGGGGGGGGGGGGGGGGGAGGAAAATGGGGCTAGATTCAGTGTATCTGTAATGGGTTTTTGCTGAGCATTTGCAGTTCAATCTCACTGTATTGTTTGTTTGCCACAGGCGAATGTCCTTTGGCTGACAAGTGCAACCAACAGAGGAGATGGAATATCGAGATTATTGAGGAACATTCAGTATAATATTGCACTTTTTTCCTTCATCATGCGGCAAGATACTGCCCAAAAGCACAAGGTCAAAACAAACAAAGGAGTTACTCAAGTATAAGGAATAGAAGGTTAGACTGGGCAAGTCAATCTTCGTACTTAAACCCTACAGAACATGCATTTTACCTGCTAAAGAGGATGCTGCTCTGTATCTATAGACTCTATAGAGCAATGTAGTTTACATAACTACTATCTCAAATGCTTCAGTGTAAATACTTGCATCACAATATCTCCTTGAAAATGTGTTTGTGGTCACGTTTTGTTTTTTTTTCTTCTGGCTTCCACGACAACATAATTAAGATTTGAAATGAAATAAGACTGGTGAACCTTTTTAATTCGCAAAACTGTCTCTGCATGTCCGACGGCTTGACAGCAGACAGACTGTACATTTTATTAACATGACGACATGTCAATTGAACATCAGTAAACAGCAAGACAAGGTTTGGAAATCACAGACTTCATTGGTACAAAACGAGAGGCACAAGTCTCTCAGGAGTCAAATAAATAAAAACCTTGGGGGGTAATTGATGAAAGAGAGTTTTTTTTTGTTTGTTTGTTTGTTTTTAATACAGTGGACCCCAGCCATTATAATTGCATTGAAGGGGCACTTTTCCCATCCAAGACAAACATGTGCTTTGCAATACTTTTCCAAACTTTCACTGTGGCCTCTTCCATTTGCTGTGTTGGGGGTTAAAAGGTTCCATTTTTTTATATGTCATTATGTAATTACTGTATGTTTTTGGATCATACAATAGCGTCGAGAACTTTTTTTCTTTCTGATTTGTTTTTGGGGGCGTTGGAACGGACGAATTTTTCATTCATTTGAGTGGAGTGGATACTTTTCTTCATTGCCATCACTGGTACCCTTCTGGAGTGACATCCCAAAAAGACCAAAGAAAAAGCTAAAAACACTTATGGATTTACCTTTTGATCCTTTTGATGAAGTCTCCCAAGATTCGATGAGACCACGCGCTGTGGCGGTTTGTTTGACCTCCAAAATTGTACCAGTTTCGGGGCGTGCCGCTGCTACATTCACAGGCTAACAGTATGCCTTCTTCAAAATGTGGAATCCCATTGTCTTGTTTGGCCTCGGTGTGTGAGTGCTGTCAATGTGCTTTGCAGTAGGATCATTCGGTGCTGTGCTCAATATCATATTATATTTGCTGAATTCTGTAGCCTCCACATGAATCGGATCGTTGGAGATGAGGCCAAATATCGCAAGCGCTGTAACGGCAGTGTTTTCCCGTGCTGTGTGAAAACAAAAGATTGGGGGGGAGGAGCATGTGTGTCGCGGCAGGGCTTTGGCTGCTGCGTCCTATTGGCTCCCCTCGATCTATGTCAGCGGGGCTGTGTGACTGACTGAAGGACGCTGGATTACGTACACTAGGGGCCAACGGGTCAACAGATAAGAAGTCTTCTCTGTTACGGCAAATCCACAGATTAAACGCAGCGTCAAGAGCTCGTACTGCCCTGGGGGCAAATGGCTCCCAAAACAGGACTCTCGGAGAGCTTTGGCTTAACCCTTCTGCCAGACCTTCAAATACACTGGGGTCACGTTGAGGTTAAGGGGGTATGTTGCCGACACTTTCTATCTCAATTAGAAAGTGAATCCCGTGTACAGACGGACGAGTTGATACAAAAATCGAATGCTTTCGGCCCGGGTGCAGGTTTCCGCTATGCCCACCATACATTAGCCTTGCGTACTGCCTGCCGTTTCACATCACCGCTTGCGTCCTCTCGATGGGGGGGCATGGGCATTATAAACAGGCCTCTCACAAACACAGCCATCTAGAAACAAGAGCGTAGGGTGGAAATTTATGCGGGACTATTTTAGTGCATACAAACAAACGCTTTGGTATGCTTGTTTGCGGGCGACACCGCTGCGTGGGGGGGGGGCAGATGGCGAGAGCAAGGTACTGTAGGTCCGCACGGGACTGCGGCAGGATGGCTGTCGGTGACAGGCTCTCGTAGCGTCTCGTCTGCTCCAGTGATCCTCGGGAATCTGGGTCATTTCCAGCCGGTTCACATGTAACTATTCCCCACTCCTTCCCTGCTGCCGCCCAGGGCGAGCTATGACCCAGCCACATTCTAATAATGATGACGAGGACACAAAGTAAATGTCTCCTATTGTCATTTGGAGGATAAGTGAGAGTTGGTCACCACCCCTGCCATTAGCCGCATTACATTAGGACCCCGTTTATGTCATGTTGTGTCACGTGCTCGTCTCCCTTCACAGAAGAATCGTTCTTTTCTTTGACGGTCCTTCTCTAAACCTATATATGAGTTGCTGCTTTTAATTCAATTTGACGCGGAATAATTCTCGTATTTGGGCAAAAATGTTGACCCTATTTTCTCCAATCTTTGTCGATCTTTACGTAGATGTTTTTTTTTTTTATTCTTCAGATCTAACTTTAATTGGGGTTGTCCTTATTGTATTCATTTGCTCCACTCGTAAGGTTTTGTTTATCATTGTCCTGGCCAATGTTTGCTTTAATTGACTGTCATCAAGAATGTCAATATAAGATGGTGTTGGGTGATGTTTTTTTTTTTTTTTTTTACTTGATAGGAAAGAAGATGCTCATCAAAAATGACTTTAATAATAAGTGAGGATCAGATAACAAAAACAAAACCAGATTAGCTCAAGGCTTTATGTCATTTTAACTATTATCTTGAAATAATTCCATTGATTTCTTTCTGGAGTGTTCAAAACGATTTAGGTGAAATCTTACTGTAAGGCATCGCTGTGGTTTAATGCTTCTGATTAAAAGGTCCTCACTTTTGTTTCTGTAGCGTTAGAAACGTGCACTTTGATCAAAATTGCCTTGGAGATTGAACATGGACGGCGGCTGCAATAAATCACACTCGGTGCGCAGACAAGCGGCTGTCGAGATGAGGATGCACGGAGCAAACAGACAAAGGGGGGCGAAAGGATGTTTGAATGAGATCCAGTGTGTTGCGGTGCTCGACGTGTGGAGATATTGGTGTCAGGAGGCCTCACAGTGACATACAGTAGGCCGAGGCTCGCACTCCTTTAAACATTCGCAATGTGGACTGTAAAATAAGAACGGAGTGATATTAGTACTGTATATTAAAGAGGCTTGCTTGTAACTAACCGCATTTTGATGAACAAAATCCCTTTCCTGCAGTGTTTTGTTTTGTTTGTTTTTTTTCACCAATGTTTACTACTGCGATTGTTATTTGCGGCCCTCCGTTTCAGGGATCAAAAACAGCCTGGTGTTTTATTGATGCGCTCTTCCTAGAGAAGTCCTTGTAAATTCAGTTTGGGACAGGCAGTCTTGTGGGGATGAAATATTTACAGGCGACTAAATATTTCAGAGTAGCACCATGTCAATATCTTCGCTGAGGCATCCCATGGAGGTTTTATCCTTAATTTACCGGCTGCTGTGATAATACGTGTTGACCTTGATCAACAAAACCTCCAGGTTGGCAATCTGACGTCAATAGTAGGCTTTATTGGTCGAGCGCGCTTCTTGCAGTTTATGCAAATGCGAGCTTCCTTGAACTGCACGCTTTTTACTTTTTAATCCAAGACGACGCGTCTGCAGTAAACCAGCAAGAGAATGAACAGCTTCCTGTGCAGAAGGCATTTCGTAACCCCCGCATCAAGCGTCCATAATTCATGCACAAAGAGCCCGAAGGGGATACAGCTCAGCGTGGCTGCGCGTGCACGCAGGAAGGCGAGCCTGTGTGTGTGTGTGTGTGCGCGCGCGCCACTGTGAAAATAATATCAGGCCTTTCCGTTAGAATGAACTTTACTACTGTATCCAGCCATGAAATAATCTGACCCGACACTTCAAACCATCTGCGCTATCTATCCGCCCTCTTATTTACTAAATCAGCCTGAGCACAAAACGGAGTGTGGCTGATACTAAAGCCTGCCAGGGACATCCTAATCCTATACTGTACTGTGTTACACACGCGCGCGTCTCTTTCTGCACTTTTATGGGCGCCAGATGTGTCGATTGGTATATGCAGTTGATTGGTAAATGTCGGGGGGGGGGGCATGCACCCTTATTCTCAATAGTAATGGTGTATTATCAAAGATTCACGTCGTAATTAGTCCAATTAGATTTGAAGATTATCCTCGAATTTCAGTCCTGTTTGAATGTTCGAAACGCGCGCGCTTGCTGTTGTTGTTGTTGTTGTTGTTGTTGTTGTGAACTGAAGTGTAGTTTTTGTTTTGTTTTGGTTTGGTTTTTTTTTTTTTTAAATAAAAAAACATCCCCTCCATACAAAAATCTTGTTTGTAAACCGCACGGCTAAACGTCTAAGGACGCCCGTGGAAAAAAAAAAAAAAAAAAGGTCCAAATGTTGACATATTGCGTTCCGCGAAGGGAGGCGCTGAGATGTGCTTCGCGCCCGATTGGGCCAGCTTGACAGTGATTGACGTGCAGCCATGGCAACCGGCCAGCCTATCTGCCAAGTCCAATTGGAAATCATCGGAGGGGCTTGACTGTCTTTTTCTCCCCCTTTAAAAAAAAAAAGAGAAAAAAAAGAAGACATGCGCCTCTGCTCCGGCTCGAATCCTCTCCTACTTGGAATCCCGGCCCACCTTGCAAAAGGCATCGTCGGTTCTGCGGTCCTTCCGAGCCCTTCGCCGGCTAAGTTTAGCCAAAGCGAGGATGCGGTAGGCTGCCCCCCCGCACCAACCCCCACCCACCACCCACCATCCCCACCCCACCCGGCGACGTCGTTCCTCCTCACCTTCAACTTTGGGGAATTGCCTTGTTTTGTGCGCGCGCGTGCGGATTGCCTTGGCGTGCGTCAAGAAGCCGACGGAGACGACGTGGAGGAGAGAGAGGAGCACGGAGGGGGAGACCCGGGACGAGCCTCCATGTTTCAGCTGCCCATCTTGAATTTCAGCCCCCAGCAGGTCGCCGGGGTGTGCGAGACTCTGGAGGAGAGCGGCGACGTGGGCCGCCTCGGCCGCTTCTTGTGGTCGCTGCCCGTCGCCCCGGCGGCCTGCGAGGTGCTCAACAAGAACGAGTCGGTGCTGCGGGCCCGCGCCGTGGTCGCCTTCCACACGGGCAATTTCCGCGAACTCTACCACATCCTGGAGAACAACAAGTTCACCAAGGAGTCGCACAGCAAGCTGCAGGCGCTGTGGCTGGAGGCGCACTACCAGGAGGCCGAGAAGCTGCGGGGACGCCCGCTGGGGCCGGTGGACAAATACCGGGTCAGGAAGAAGTTCCCGCTGCCCAGAACCATTTGGGACGGCGAGCAGAAAACCCACTGCTTCAAGGAGAGGACCAGGCACTTGTTACGAGAATGGTACTTGCAGGACCCCTACCCGAATCCCAGCAAAAAACGGGAGCTTGCACAGGCTACTGGACTTACGCCCACACAAGTCGGAAACTGGTTCAAAAACCGAAGACAAAGAGACAGAGCTGCGGCTGCCAAAAACAGGTGACGACGCACGCCTCCATTGAAAACCATCAACTCCCGACAATTTGTACCATTTCATTATGTCGGGAGTGTGCATTCATTTCATTTTAGGCTGCCTCGTAACATATGCAAGTCGGTGGGACTTGTACTGCTCGCTCTTCGATTGGAATGATGCGTCAAATAATATTACTATACACACAGCACCTATGAATTCACGAATGCTTCTTAAAAATCATGACAAAATAATAGCAGTGAGCGAAGGTAGTAAGCTTAGCGTTTTTGAAAATCTGGATTCAAGTGCGGTATATTTTATAATGACGGGGGCCAGCGCACGTGATGCCACCGTCTTATTATCTTATTAACAGCCGTTAAATCCCCGACGAGTCTGTGCTTTTTTTGCGTGTATGTTTGCGACGCATTTGCGGCGGGGCTAAGATTGGCTCTTCTTCGTGACGGCGTTTTCCTCTGCGCAGGCTCCAGCAGCAGGTCCTGTCCGGCGGCTCCGTTCGCTCCCTGGCCGACGACGACGGCACCGCGGACCGTCTGGGCAACGCGTCCAGTCCGGAGGCGAGCCGCTCCAGCAAAGCGGCGGCCTCGGCCATCTCCATCACCTCCAGCGACAGTGAATGTGACATCTGAGCGCTCTCCGCCTCAACTCTTGATGAATGGAAGGAAGGAAGGAAGGGGGGGGGGGGAAGAAGAAGAAGAAGAAGAAGAAGAAGAAGAAAAAGAGGAGATTCCTATAGTGACAGACAATCGAATACAACGACTCGTAGTGCCTGCGTTGAGTTACACACACACATATATACACGTTCACACACACACACACGCGCGTGTGCACAAGGACATTTGATGCCTGCCAAAAACACGCGAGGATCTGTGAGGCCTATACCTTGATTTGCATTTGACCCACGCGTGGATAACCGATCCTAAACACACACACTAAGACTGATGAGAACTCCCCACTGAGATGGAAAAAAAAAAGAAACAAAAAAAAGGAAGGAAGGAATGGCGAGCGCCTATATAGCCGACTGTTTATCCGTGGCTACTTCATGTCGCGAAACAACAACTGTGCTTTCAAAAGTTTTATGAATAATGTTTATTTGCCTATTTAAACCCATCCGCTCTGTCTTTTGGATTTCATCTTCATTCGCTTGGTGTGTTTTTTTTTTGTTTTTTTTAATACTTTACCTTGTGCACAGGTGAACCTGTTGAGCATGCGCGCTTTAGTGATTGTGTTGCAAGTCAAAGGGTGGGGGGGGGGGGGGGGTGAAAAAAAAACAACAAGTAACTTAATAAAATAATTGTTGATCGAGAGAGTATTTTATTTGTGATTGGTGTTTGAGAAAGCAAAAACGGCCCGATATAAATATGGAGACAACATAGATCCGAGTCTGGAGTCTAACGGCTGCCTCATATTCGTCCGCCCTGACGCGTTTGGCAGCGAGCCCTAATTGACCAACGTTGCTGCATGCGCGTCGTGTAATGCGGGGTGACAGCGAGAGGTCACCGAGAGGCCGGCTCACTAACCCGGATGATGTGCACGTGAAAACACGGCAGATTGTCGAGCCTTGGATGGCGGTCTCGGACTGACTGTCACTGCGCGCTTTGCCTTTTTTTTGCACGGTGCAAAATGTCGAGGAAAAAAACAATAATAATAAAAAAATAAAAAATAAAAAAAGAACAAGAAAAAGAAAAAGACAAAAAAAAAAAAAACGGCCAGCCTCGACTGACGTTCGATTTACGGAAATCTTCTTTTTACAGGGACAATGTTTAAGGTCATGATTCAATTTCGGTTTTCTTTGTCAAATTGGCTGCTGTTGAAAAAACAAAAAAACAAACCAAAAAAAAAAAAATGCATTCCTTGAAAAATCGAAGATGTTGAACATGCGTGTTTAAAAAAAACGTTACATCTGCAACATGCTCCTTTTACAGCGATTATTCTAAAAATATTGCCTCATCAACAAGCAGCTATAATTTTTTTGTGCGACTTTTAAAGAAAATAAATGCCCCCCTATACAGCTTTTCGGTATTGTGTTGGCCATGTTTAATATATATATACATATATATACATATATATCATCCTTGTTCTGGGATTAGTGTGCGAATATTGTCCTTTTGACGGCATCTTTTTTCTTCGCGCTATTATGAGCACAAGAGAGGCAGCACGTCCATGTTTGTCATATATTGGCCATGTTTAGAAAAATGTTTACATCCGCAGCATCCTCCTTGATCTGAGCTCCGTGACAATATTTTCCAATCTACGGCAACTCATTTCGGGTGCTATTAGTACAACATAAAAACAATTAGGAGGAAGCAGGTTCATTTTATTAGTATGCTGGCAATGTTTTAAAATGTCTACATTTGCAGCATTCCCCTGATTGTTGCATTACTCTGAGAATATTGTACAGTTCACGCAACAATTTGTTTGTGCTATTTTTCACAATAAAACAGAATACCCACCATCCCCCCCCCCCCCCCCACCACACACAAGTTTCAAGTTCAACTTTTCCATATGAATATGTTGGCCACGTTTTTTTTTTTTAAATTACGTATGCAGCATCCTCCTCGTTCTGCATACAGTGAGAATGTAGTAGCGTTCAGGTCAGCGCATTTGTGGGTGATACTCTTTTTTTTTTGTTTTTTTTTTTGAAAACGAGAACAAATGGCCTCCCAAATCCGGAGAAAGTAACTTGTGCGATGCACAAAAGCCTTTGCAACACAAGGCAAATGTGTGTGAAGAGAGAGGGAGGAAACGGGGGTGAGCCCCGGATAAAAGGGGGCTTCATTTTTGGCGGCTTCTCTTTTGGGACAGAATGTCTGAATATTTCCGTTTCTATTGAAAGTAAGAGGACGAGGGAGGGGGCTGTTTCTCTCGGTCAATAAGGTTGTCAAACCGGTCAGCGGTAATCAGTGCTAATGATGGCGCTGAGGTCCCCCCTCTTGGACAAAGAGGCCCTGCCGCTGTTTTGTGAGGGGGTCCCCATCCAAAGAAAAGCCTCCTAGTGTGTGTGTGTGTGTCTGCACTGTGTTCTAGTAGTCCATTAAAAACGGGTTTAATTACCATTTAAGTATTTTCCTGGCTTGTTTTCCCGACCTCCCGATTCTCCACGCAGCAACATTCTTCCCTCTATGTATAGAGATCACGTTTGACTTACACACACACACACACACACACACACACACACACACAAACGTCACTACTGCCTAATACGACAGGTTAAAAGTTGAGTAATCACTCTCCTTTCAGCACCAGTTGTGTAAGATGATCATCATATGGTGTATAATATATATATATATAAATATACATTACAATTGAAACACATTTAATCAACTGTTCAGTATCGCTTGGCGACAACCCCAATCGTGAAGTTTAAAGGCAGCTCACTCAACTCGACAAATTTCGCTCATAGAAAAATGCATATTGTATATCATCCGTTCTGTAATGTAGATTTGATATTTTTGCTCTCCCTTGCGATGATCGTTTGTTCTGTCGGTGGGGGGGGGGGGGCGCACTTGTTCTGCAACACGGCGCCATGCACCTGCTGCAGTGCATTGTTATTGCTCACATTATTAACAATGCGCCATTTGTTCTTGAGTCACTGAAACCATTTTTTTTTTTTTTTGTCATTTGCCACAATGCCTTCAATTCTTGCATTTCAAATAGTTTTCAGACTACAAACAGGTCCAGAAAACTGTTCTTCCTTCACTGGCAACTGGCAACGCATCTCACGCGTCATGGTCGTTTACACAAGGGCACACAAGCGTAAGGCCTGCTAATATGGAAATGAAAGAGGGGCTGCAAAACTAAACAGCGGATACGAGGGGGGAAAAAAGAGTGACATAGTTGAAATCATCTCACATTTACACAAGAGAACATTCCACCCAGGAGGCTAATGCCCCCTCCCCCCCCCCATGAAATGTTGCACCCGTGCATTTTGTGTCATTTGGGCCCTTTGCACACAGTGATGCAAGGTGCCCCCAAAAAAAACCAAAAGACGTCATCAATGTCGTGCTGAGTTGTAACCTCGCGAATGCAAGAACATCACTCCCCACTGTGATAGCATTGTGCAGATGAAATAACATATTGTAGAAATTCCCTGAATAAGTACATCTATAAGTCCATATTCGATTTATTGTACGTAATACGTGACTCAGGATCTGATACGATTTCCATTTAAGCATATTCCTGCGCCATTGTCCCAAGCACCGAAAATGATGAGTCATCGCCATTCATGCGTTCCAGTGTTACACTGCATTTTACTGCACGCACCCAATTAAAGCCTCCTCTTCTATGCCATTGTGTGGGATCTGCCATATCGCGGCTCCGTTTTAAGCTCGAGAAAGGGGCTCGGCTTGTTTTGAAATCTGAATTTGCATTCCAGTGAGCTGAATACTAAAATTAAAAACAAAACATCCTTATCGGTATCATGAGTTCAAGTTTGAGCTACAGTAACACTAATTGGAAGAAGGCAGATTTTTATTTATTTTTTATCATAGATTCAGAGCTATAAGAAAGATAATGTTGTTTTTAAAGATGACATTCTGACAAAAGACCTTTTCGGGCCAGCGTGATCTTATTAGAGTAAAGGTGTCATTTTAACAACTTGTCAAAATTAGCACACAGCAGCTGTCTCGCGCTATGTTGTCATGAAATATTTCTTATCTGATAATATTTGCTTGGACACCACATACAGCGTTTCATTATTTGTACTTAACACATATGTTTCTAATCATACTGTAACTATATTCTCCTAAAATGGCAAGTTATTGGCTTGTCTTAAAAGGATGGCTCAATTCTCGTTATTTTCTCCAAGACCTTCTCAGGCCAGTTTGCACGTTCAAAAGGTCAAACTCACAATGGATATTTTGTTCCTAAGGTCACCGAGCGAAGAATTGGCATTTCTCTATCAGAAGCATTTCATTCTTATCACGATATCATATGTAAATCATACATTGGCAATGAATAATCCTCATGTGAGTCTCTCTAAAAAAAAAAAAAAAAAAAAAAAAAGGTCTATACAACGTGTGTGTACGTGGCGACCCCTGCCGGGCATTTCATTTCATTACATCTACAGACTACACAAGCGCGAGTTGAGACTTTGAGACCAATTCAAACCAGTGCTTGGTAAAAAAAAAAAATGATATGCAATATTATAGATCCTTATAAGAAAATGATCAAACAAGCAAACAGAGAAAACACAAAGTGTCTCTGCGTGGGTAACCTGCAAAGACTCTATTCCATCATTACACAGACTCGTAATCACTCAATTAAATCTAGGGATTATAAATCTCAATTCTTGGAAGAATAGGGAGTTACTTTGCACTCACCCTGTGTGTATGTATGTGTGTGCGTGCGTATATATATATATATATAAAACATATAACATATATATATATGTTGTGATCTGGTTTGCAATATGCTGGCGATGAGGCCACACTTTAGCTGTTCCGGGAGTTGAAATATGCTCCCAATTTCTAACATCCGTGTCCGGTCGAGGAATGAATTTATTTGAGTCAAATCGCCTTACTTGTAAACCCAATCACCATTGACAGGATACGACTGGGTTTCTCGCAGACATTGCTGTGAGCTTTCAACTTGCAGTGTGTCGAGCTCTCGCTGTTTCTTCAAGCATGACTGCTGCGTCACTTTTGTGTATCAAGAAGGGAACGCGCAAGAACTTCCTGATCTGACACCCACACTGGGACGACGGGACGTGTGTGAGTGGCTTCATCGTTTTGCAGAACTCGTGTTAGATGTTGCTTCACTTCGTTTCGTGGACAGTTAGTCTTTCCTTGATTCGATGTGTCACTGCCTTCCGTCTCGATCGTATTTGCTTGATTTCTCGGATCTTTAGTTCTGTTGTCATGCAGACAAGTTGGATGGTTTTTTTTTTTGTCACGTGTCACGTTTGTCTCCTTTCACAATCCTTTGAACGACGGGCAACCTGCAGGCATCCAAAGCACGACTTCTCCTCTTGGGTAAATGTACGTTTTTCATTGATAGGCTCATCCATCGACTTCCAACACTTCTGCAGGCTGTGGCCCGCCTTCTCGCAGAAGATGCAACGGCACGTACAATTTTCGCTTCAACAGTAAGAAACTCAACCAACTGGCTGACGCTTGGAAAGGTTTGCATGTCAGCTCCTTTTGTGTTCCACCTTGACGTAAACCAGTCGGGGAGCTTTTTAAGCATCTTTCGATTTCCATTGCAGTCATTGAGTACTCCGAGACCCTTAATCTGTGACAGGGCCGCTTTACATCTTAGAAGAAAGTCAGCAAACTCTTGCAACTCGACACGGCCCTTGAGGCTCACTTTGGACCACGCGTTACGTTCGTCTCTGAGTGCTTTCGATATGAGAAATGGGTTTCCATACCTCTTTTCAAGGACTGCCCATGCAGCAATCCATGTAGGCTGATTCTGTGCTCAATAGAAAGTAGCTTTCTATGGCCTTCCTGGCAGGTCCACTCGCGTATTTCCACGGATAATAGGTCTTCTCTCCAACAGCAATATTTCTCCTATCAATGAGAGTCTGAAAGGAAATTTTCCAACCATTGTATCTGAGTGGGTCACCGTTAAATATTGTTGGTTCCGGAACAGGAAGTCGACTGCAACTGATTGATTCTGCAAAGACTTTCACAAGATCTTTTGTGTTAACTTCTTGTTGGAGAAGTGTCACATGAGAGGAGACTCATGATGTAAATCCAAAAACAATGATTCATTGTTTTTGGACTATACTTCATTTTTTAAAATTGGAGTTTTGATGAACTAGTTCATACACTTTGCTCATTTACTCTTTGTTTTGCCTTAGCAACCTTTAGCTTTTTAATTGTGCCCCGCCGCTCTTGTTCTCTGCGTTTTGCTTCCAACACTCTTTGTCGTTCTGCTATTTCTGCCTCTTGTTTTTGTATTTCTTTGAAATGGCTTTCTTGTTGAAGCACAGCTTCCAAGGCAACATCATTGGGCGCAACTTCAGTAGCTGCATTTTTGTCTTTTAGCAGAGCACAGACGAGAATGTCAAGATGAAACCCTCGACCGACGAGAGGATTTGGTGTGATATGATTTGACGCTCGTCTTCTCAGAGGTTGAAGATTCGAATGCGGATTTTGTCTCTTTCGTTTCTTTATCCTCCGAACTTTCCATCCTTTTTGTTTTCAAGCACTCTTCAGCAGCTTCAATAATTGTCTTAGTTACTGCTTCAATGCAGCCCTATGGGGGGGGGGGGGGGGGGGGGGGGGGGGGGGGGGGGGGCACAGGCCAGTGCAAACTGTAGGCCGGTCCCATGCCCGGATAAATGCAGAAGGTTGCGTCAGGAAGGGCATCCGGCTTAAAACTTTGTCAAACAAATATGAGCGTTCATCGAAAGAATTCCATACCGGATCGGTCGTGGCCCTTTTTAAGAAGGGAACATACACTTTGTGTGTGGAGGGTGTGTTCCAACTAGAGGGGGATCACACTCCTCAGCCTCCCTGGTAAGGTCTATTCAGGGGTGCTGGAAAGGAGGGTCCGTCAGGAAGTGGAATCCCAGATTCAGGAGGAGCAGTGTGGTTTTCGTCCTGGCCGTGGAACAGTGGACCAGCTCGACACCCTTGGCAGGGTCCTCGAGGGTGCATGGGAGTTCGCCCAACCAGTCTGCATGTGTTTTGTGGACTTGGAGAAGGCGTTCGACCGTGTCCCTGTGGGGGGTGCTTCGGGAGTATGGGGTACCGAACCCCCTGATACGGGCTGTTCGGTCCCTGTACGACCGGAGTCAGAGTTTGGTCCGCAGTCGGATTCGTTTCCGGTGAGGGTTGGACTCCGCCAAGGCTGCCCTTTGTCACCGATTCTGTTCAGAACTTTGATGGACAGAATTTCTAGGCGCAACCGAGGCGTAGAGGGGGGGACCTCTCCAGGTCGGGGATGAGATGAGGAGTTCAAGTATCTCAGGGTCTTGTTCACGAGTGGGGGAAGAATGGAACGGGAGATGGACAGGCGGATCGGTGCGGCGTCTGCAGTGATGCGGACTTTGTATCGATCCGTTGTGGTAAAGAAGGAGCTAAGCCGGAAGGCGAAGCTCTCGATTTACCGGTCAATCTCCGTTCCTACCCTCACCTATGGTCACGAGCTGTGGGTTGTGACCGAAAGAACAAGATCCCGGATACGAGCGGCCGAAATGAGTTTCCTCCGCAGGGTGTCCGGGCTCTCCCTTAGAGATAGGGCGAGAAGCTCGGTCATCCGGGAGGAACTCAGAGTAGAGCCGTTGCTCCTTCACATAGAGAGGAGCCAGATGAGGTGGCCGGGGCATCTGATTCGGATGCCTCCCGGACGCCTCCCTGGTGAGGTGTTCCGGTCACGTCCCACCGGGAGGAGACCCCGGGGACGACCCAGGACACGCTGGAGAGACTACATCCTTCGGCTGGCCTGGGAACGCCTCGGGATCCCCGTGGAAGAGCTGGATGAAGTGGCTGGGGAAAGGGAAGTCTGGGCGTCCCTGCTAAAGCTACTGCCCCCGCGACCCGACCTCGGATAAGCGGAAGAATATGGATGGATGGATGGATGGACAGTTGGTCCTGATGACATTCCTTTGGAGGTATGGAAGCATCTAGGAGAGGTGGCTGTGGAGGTTTTGACCACCTTGTTCAATAGAATTCTAGCGTGTGAGAAGATGCCTGAGGACTGGAGGAAAAGTGTGCTGGTGCCCATTTTTAAGAACAGGGGTGATGTGCAGAGCTGTGGGAACTATAGAGGAATAAATTTGATGAGCCACACAGTGAAGTTCTGGGAAAGAGTAGTGGAGGCTAGACTCGGGACAGAAGTGAGTATTTGCGAGCAACAGTATGCTTTCATGCCTAGAAAGAGTACCACAGAACCCTTATTTTCCTTGAGGATGTTGATGGAGTACAGAGAAGGTCAGAAGGAGCTACATTGCGTCTTTGTAGATCTAGAGAAAGCCTATGACAGAGTACTCAGAGAGGAACTGTGGTACTGCATGCGGAAGTCTGGAGTGGCAGAGAAGTATGTTAGAATAATACAGGACATGTACGAGGGCACCAGAACAGCGGTGAGGTGTGCTGTCGGTGTGACAGGTGGAGGTGGGACTGCATCAGGGATCAGCCCTGAGCCCCTTCCTGTTTGCAGTGATGATGGATAGGCTGACAGATGAAGTTAGGGTTAGCAGGTTGGACCAGGTGGAGGAAGGTGTCAGGTGTGTTATGTGACAGAAGAGTCTCTGCTAGGATGAAGGGCAAAGTTTATCAAACAGTGGTGAGGCCAGCCATGATGGACGGATTAGAGACAGTGGCACTGAAGAGACAACAGGAAGCAGAGCTGGAGGTGGCGGAAATGAAGATGTTGAGGTTCTCCTTCGGAGTGACCTGGTTGTATAAAGGGACAAGCCGAAAAGGAAAAGAAGAAGAAGAAGAAGACTGCTTTGCACATATCTATTCTACGTTTTGTCTCATGGTCAGGATAGTCAATGTGTCTTAACTCTTCATAAGTAGTGCTCATATTTTTCGAAGCATCTGTTACCTTAGTTACACGTTTATGAAGTAGATCTTCTGAGCAAAG
The DNA here is from genome assembly GCF_024500385.1 of Phyllopteryx taeniolatus. NCBI lineage: Eukaryota > Metazoa > Chordata > Actinopteri > Syngnathiformes > Syngnathidae > Phyllopteryx > Phyllopteryx taeniolatus. Next base: position 16,964,322 of record NC_084514.1, read on the forward strand.
CTTTCTTGACCTCCTTAATGACAGCTTTCCACTTCTCATAGCAAACACTGAATCGATGTGTAGCTTTGCTTACAAGCTCGTCGTGGAGCTCTTGGCCTTTTTCCTTCAATGTGGGCCTTATTTGGCTCCTTTGGCGCTCTTGTGGAGTCGTGGGAATATCACTTTCAGTGCCGACAGTCGCTCAACGTCACTATCGCTGACTTCCGACTGAGCATCAAACGTTGCCATTATTAGTTTGACTTATGTTAGCTTTAATTTAAACTTGTTGGAATAAACACTTAACCTAATATTAAAATCAGGTATAGTATGGTCAATCTTTGTTACTTACGATTACTGTTGTAACCGGGGGGGGGAGAGGGGGTGTTCTTCTTCAAATTAAGCTTGGGACTAATTTAAAATTTCGTTTTTCTGTTGTTGAGTGTTAAATAAGACACTTTTATTAGTAGCTATAGGAAGACATCATTTGTTGCAGAGGCATTTTGCCATTATAATTATAATTATATATTCTCTCTCTCTCTCAATATATATATATATGAAATTTATATGAAACAAAATGGGAAGTTGAAGGAGTAGATTAAACATTATTTTCATTAAAGGGTCAAAACAAAACGAGTTAAGAGAGACTTAAACGTGTTAAATTGGTCTTTTAATTAAGTCTCAGATGCACTCTTGCAACAATGCTCTCGTTATTATTTTGCATTATTCTGATGACTGAAGTACAGTACTGTTAAAAAGACACGCTCATTCATTGAAGTTAAAATACGATCATTATATGAACGGTGTGGTACTACCTTTTGGCCACGAAGGGGCGCTGAAGATCCACAAGAGAAAAGTCAGCCGCTGCGGGTATAACAGCTGTCAGTCCCGTTTCACAGGTTGAGTCGGTGAAAACCCCGACTTCCCCAACAAGAGAACACAATGGGCAGACAACATGCCCGCAATTTGCCTTTATTTAACTCAAAGTTGTGTCAGGGTTCTACGGTGAGTGTCTTCATTGGGTGATTGGTTCTTCCATACTGTATGAATGAAAAGAGCTTCAACATGTTTGACACTTGTAAACACGCAATCTAAATCAAATATTTGTCTGCGTGTGAACGAGCGGACACGTTATACAGTAGAGGGTGCGAATGTACATGTGCGAGAAAGTGTTAAGGCACAGACCAAGGTCGCCAGTTTTGATTTTAATGCTCTATATTTATAACTCTCTGGTCTCTAGTTTCTGCAGCTGTTGCCAAGTTTAAGTTCAGCACCTTGAGTCCTTCTCAGTCATGGTCTGGGGTTAGAGTTATAAACCTGCCAAACTTTGAGACAGAGAGGTCGAAGCAGACAGTCGGGCCGTCAGCTCATATGTCTTTCCTTCGCCATGTTGAAACCCCCCTCACCATTGGGTAAAATTCTTCTATCTAGAGTAGACTAATAACTCTTATCCTACACTTGGGTGCTCTGTGAGGATTACGTGATCAACTGCAAGAAATCGGGTTTATTTTCATCTTATCATCATCAAATGAAGGGTTAGGGTTGGTTGGTTGGAGTGGATGTACGACAGGCAGGAAGAGTTCGTAAAGTGATAACCGGGTGCTCTCGGGGATGGATAGGAAGGTGTGACGGTAGGAGCAAGATACAGTTCTGTACAAAAGTCTTAGACAGTCATTTGGACGCAGCAAAACTAAATGGGACAGCTAGTCTTTTTGCCATTGTACGTGCAGGCCCTGTGGAGGTGTTCCGTCAGTAGTTGGTTGGTAGGGTGTAGGTGTGTTGGTAGGTGGAAAGGAAGCATGATGATGTGTTGTTTGGCAGGTTGGTTGTGTGCAAGTAGGATTGCTTGGTAGGGGTTGAACAACTCAAGAATCTTTCGTAGTGGAGTTTTTAGGGGGGGGGCTGAAGCTCCCCTAAAATACGCCTACTGAAGCCACTGGTCCATAGCACAGCGTGTTGTATGTATGATGGAACACACGAGGCAGGCTCCAAAATATTCTGCATATCTCTGTTTCACGATTTCTTTTTCACTTGTGCCGTTACTGTATTTAAGGATTTTTTTGTCATTTTTGGTCAAATATTTCCACACGCTTCTAGCATACATTTGGCCGCTGTTTGAATCTTTTAAAGGCCGAGGGCAGCGAGGCTAACGCTATTCCCATCCGCCGTCATCTTATTTTTGTACTCTCTGACCCACGCGAATGCGTAAAGGTTATGTCGCCTTGCTAGCCGGGCATTTTGCTGCGCCACCGAGCGTTACAGTCCAGCGACAGCAGCGGACGGGAAAGACGGAAATCGATATGCAAATTGGCTGATTGGAAGACAAGATGCAAAAAAACGGAATCACTGATTAGTCAACTTCAAGAGTTAATCTCCGATGAGGAGTAGTAAAGTCGACTAGTTGACTAATCAGTTTAATCCCTATTGGTAGGTTGAAAGAATGTAAATTGGGGTGTTGGTTAGCAGGTCAGGTGTTGTGTTAGGTGTGCTTGCCGGGTAGGGTAGGTTGGTAAAAAGGTACAGTGGGTACGGAAAGTTTTCAGACCCCCTTAAATATTTCACTCTTTGTTATATTGCAGCCGTTTGTTAAAATCATTTAAGTTCATTTTTTTTCCTCATCGATGCACACACAGCACCCCATATTGGCAGAAAAAAACGTAATTGTTGAAATTTTTGCGGATTTATTAAAAAAGAAGAACAGAAATATCACACAGCCGTAAGTATTCAGACCCTTTGCTGTGACACTCATATATTTAACTCGTTTCTTCTGATCATCCTTAAGATTGTTCTACAACTTCATTGGAGTCCAGCTGTATTTGATTATATTGATTGGACTTGATTAGGAAAGCCACACCCCTGTCTATATAAGACCTCACAGCTCACAGTGCATGTCAGAGCAAATGAGAATCATGAGGTCTAAGGAACTGCCTGAAGAGCTCAGAGGCAGAATTGTGGCAAGGCACAGATCTGGCCAAGGTTACAAAAACAATCTGCTGCACTTAAGGTTCCTAAGAGCACAGTAGCCTCCATAATCCTGAAATGGAAGACGTTTGGGACGACCAGAACTCTTCCTAGAGCTGCCCGTTCGGCCAAACTGAACAATCGGGGGAGAAGAGTCTTGGTGAGAAGAACCCAAAGGTCACTGTGGCTGAGCGTGCAATCGAAGGAAAGATGAATGCGGCCAAGTACAGGGATATCCTGGACGAAAACTTTCTCCATAGTGCTCAGAACCTCAAATGGGTCGAAGGTTCGCCGTCCAATACGTTGTCTATTTGATGATATTGGCATAATAGTAGCCCCGTTGTTCGGTAAAGTTTGTTTCAAAGGGATTCACAGGCCCACAGTTGACAAAGATTGGAGACGTCCCCTGATCTATCGACGCCTCAATCATTATCGTTATCTTTAGCTTCTACAACCACAATTCCAATGAAGTTGGGATGTTTTAAACATAAATAAAAACAAACAAAACAATACAATGATTTGCAAATCACGTTCAAGCTATAGTTAATTGAATACACTACAAAGACAAGATGTTTAATGTTCAAACTGATCAACTTGATTGGTTTGAACAAAGAATCATTGATTGACTCAGCAATTCGGGGAAGCTCCTTTTCTACCCAATCACGTTCACCCACCTGTTCCCAGTTAGCCTGTTCACCTCTGGGACGTTCCAAACAGGTGTTTGATGAGCATTCCTCAACTTTCCAACTTCACTGGAATTGGGGTTGTAATTTGAAATGAAAGGTAGGTCTTAAGTTGAGCTACAGTGATAAGGTATATTAATATTCGTAACAATTTCGGGCCAATCTTTATATACAATTTAATCACAGTATAAATGGATTTATGTCAGTCACTAACAGTGACATGAAGCTAAAAGGGAATCAAAACAAAATAAAAATGGAAAAAAATATGTTGGGTGGTACGGTAGTGACTGGTTAGCACATCGGCGTCACAGTTCTGAGGACCTGGGTTCAAATCCGTCCTCCCGTGTAGAGTTTGCATGTCCTCCCGTCGGATGTGCTCTGGCAACTGATACTAATATCAATTATTGGAGATGGGGACCCTTTTTTTGGGCTTGAGCACCTGCCCCCGAAAATGTCTTTGCACGTGCCTGCCTGCCAGTCAGTTCTCAAGTTGGCTAAGCCAAGTCTAGCTAAGCGTCACCTGGCAACCTAACTGCTGTGAAAGAGTGTGTTCTTCCCGGAAGCCTCCTACTCCTACTCCTACTTTTGCAAGTCGAAAGGAGCGTCTGTTTTCTTGTATGACTCAGCAGCGCCACAATATTGGTCTTCAACGTGACCGGAGAGCCACAGCTCTGGAGCCATGGGTCGTCGAACCCTGGGCGAGTTGTAGCTGTAAGGTGCTGGCAGGGTTGCTAGGTAGATGGCTAGGTTGGATGGTTGGTTGGAAGCATGCTAGGTAGGATTTACTGACACCGTACAGTATGTTAGGCAGATACAAATGAAAGGACCGGAAAAGTATTTCGTCTGTCGGCCCCAGATGCCTGCATTTTTCATCTACAGTGAGTGAGTGTTTCAAGCAAGCTGGTTGGTTGGACATCAAACATTTCTCAGTTTTCTCCATCCCGCATAACAAGATCTGGAGCATGACTGTAGGTTGTGGAATCATGAGGGCTCTTTCCCTGGAGAGGCTTGCCGGGAAACACACTGTGAGGAATGGGTACGTTTATTTTACTTCTTGCATGCGGCTCTCTGTGAGGAGGAGGTCATCGCATCAGCAACCTGTACCTCCTCCCTTCCCTCACTGGGGAAGCCATCTCATCGTAACTAATTCTTGGTTTGGATTCTCTGGCCTCTCTTGTGTTCCTCTCCTTTGCATCCGTCTCTCTCTCTCTCTCCCTCTGTGTCCCTTTCACCACCAGCCTCCCTGCTCTTCGATCATGTGCTAACTAAAATTGGCCCAGCAGCTTTTCTCTGCCGGCCTTTTGTCCCTGCTCAGGGAGACGTTTGGCACACAGAGGATCGTATTACAACTTTCATTTCCTGAATGTTTTTCTTTTTTTTTTTTTCTACTATGGGACCAAGAAGGGTATTTCATCCGACTGCAGTACAAAGATGAAGGGCAAAGGGAGGGAGATGGCAGCTCAGATTCGGGGGGCTGTCACTCCAACTTTGGCAGACAAATAAGTGGACATAGCTGCAGGATTGTGAAGGAAGGTAGAGCTGCAGTGATGTTTGGGCTTTGCTGGCATGTTTACAAAGGAGGGGGTCCTTGAGCTATTTGTGAGCTCCACGATGGGTGAGGTGATGTCCCTCGGGACCGTGAGGTAGATTTCATTATTCCATACTCTTTCCTCTTTTTGCCTCTGCCACCCCTGCCCCTCCCCAAATACACCCTGGAGCCTGAAGCAGTGTCTGGAGTTTTTGGGATGTGGGAGGAAACACACCACCTGACCTGCTAACCAGCACCCCAATTTACATTGTTTCCACCTACCGGTAGGGATTAAACTGATTAGTCAACTAGTCGACTCTTACAGAAAAGCTTTAGAGTGGGAACAGTGATGAGTTATTGATAAGACTGAGATATAATTACTATAATGCGTTACTAAACCCAGTGGGCCTTCCTGTAAAAAGCATTGGGGTGGAAACTCGTACATTCGGTAGTTTTCTGGTAAACCTTTTTTCCTTCCTGGATTTCTTCTTCTCGTGTTTTTCTTTGCAATAAACATTTCGTCCTTAGCCTACTGTTTTTTTTTTTTAGAACATTCATGCATCCCATTACAAAAGTTGAATCATTTGGGTTGGGTGAGTAGTGTAATGAACTTCAAAGTTAGTTTCAAAAGGCTACAACAGCATCAGGACCCTCCGTATCATCCTGAGTGAGGAAAAAAAAAACACACCCTCATCCAAAGTCCATAAGTCTAAAGGCAGCTCATTTTTCCTCCTCTTGCTCCAAAGTCATATGGATATCTGATTCTCCACCGACAAAGCTGGATTTTCGCTCCGGAAAGATTTGATATGTGAGCCAGGGCCTCCCGGACACATTTCTTTTTCTCAAGTCCTCTCTTTTAGACATTACTCATGCATCCTATCTTGTCCTTGTAAGGTCTTAGAAAACGTTCCTCCTTTCACGTGATAATGTATACGGTGCTGGCCTGCATTTAACATGCACCACACTATTTAACACCCTCATAGTCAAAGGATCATTTGTGGAGTCAACTCCTTGTCTAACCCCTCTTCTCTTTCTCCATGCCTGAACTCTGGGTTACCCATCGCTCAGTCAGTCAGGAGATGGAGTTGAATCATTCTTTCAGCTCAGTCACGTGGTAGCTTCCTCTTGGATAGCGGTTTGCTACTCTTGTGAATTTTTTAACCCGATGCAGCCTCATTAACGTACGTTGTCATAAGAATATGCTGTAGCTCTAATGGTGAATCCAATGTGTGTGTGTTCTACTCTATTCAGTGTTATTCCTCCCCCCTCTCATAATACGGCCGCAGGGTGCTGTTGTAACATTTGTGCTTTGACCACGTCTCCAGAAAAGTGACATTTACTGCTTTGTTACTGTGTCCAACAGTATAGCATGACTTACCAAGTCTTCATTCCCATATAACAAATACATTGTGTACTGTATTCAGCAGGAGGTATCCTCCGGAAGGACATGCACTAATGTTTTTTGCCATTGTCATCGCTGACTACTGGCCTGGCATGCACATTGCAGTGTTGTTAGTGATCTAGAATGGTTTTGTCCATGTTGTTCTCAGTACGTAAAAACGATTCAATCACGCAGAGAAAAACGTTTGGGTTTTTACCAGGTCCTTGTCGTGTAAACGAATCCTTGCACTCTTTCTCTTGCTTGCTTTCTCTCACACGCGCAAACACACACACACACACACACAGACTGCATGTGCCTTTGGGGCAGGCAAGCACATTGTCAGATCCATGCATCATTGGTAAGAAAATCTCTCTCTACTCCCCCCCCCCCCGCCCCCTTCCCTCCCCTCTCAGGCAGGGCTGAAAAGATCCTTTTGTCCCTCATCACCCCCTCACCTCCCCTTCCCTTCATCACCCTCCTCACCCCCATCCTCCACCTCCTGATTATTATGGATACCTGGGACCATCTCGCATGTGTCACGTCCCATATGCGCAAAGCTACCCGACCTTGTGTCCACGTATGGCCGGTTCACCCCAAAAAGATTTTGGGTGCTTCATAGAACAGATGCACACCGGTGCCAGTGCAAACATCAGTGCGAGGCCGACTGCGCGAGCTCACGCTCGCCATGTTTATTTGCGCACGTCCAGGCCCTTCCTGCTGTTGATTTAGAGCCACTGCCACTTTACAAGCATGACAAATGAAATGCCCTTTTGATGACTAGGACCCTGTTTGCCATCAGCAGCTGTTGTTGCTGGCAGCGGCGAGCTCAACCTGTGCTTTTTTTCATTAAATGCCGGCTCACCGATGAGGCCTTCTGTGGACAGGCACATGGCTGATATGGCCCATAGATTTATGAAGGCAACATTTCTCCCTCTGATTCGGAAACGAGGGATTTGAGGGTGATTAAAAGCAGCATGCGGGTTTCCATATTAGATTGATTTGAGTCTTTCACACATCCCGAAGGTGATTGATGGCCTCTCGCTGTCATGTGGCCCGCAGAGCCTGTTTAATCCTGGTGTGTGTCTGCCGTGCTGGACATGTTGTCATTAGATTAACAGGTATGGAGAGTCACTTCGAAGGCTTTGTGATCACCTGTTTGTTAATTTGTGAATATTTAGCCACACTCTTGTGCCAAGACTCAGAGCCCACATGCTGTGCACTGAATGATCGGATCATCGGTGGCTCGGCTCTTTGCTGACCTCTGCTGAGTGCCGTGCGTTATTTACTTTCATGTTCCTCTTGCATTAAACCAGACAAACCATTATAGTCTACCTAATGCTGCCACCAATGCTTTTGTCCAACGTAAGTGACTCATCCGTTTATAATATGCAGTTCCCAAGCTCACTTTTTTTTTGTTAGTTATAATAACGAAGTGTCCTTATTGTTTTCCAGTGGTGCATGGAACATTGCATTAGATCAGTGACATTTTTGTGTGCCGTAAGAGATACTCAGGTGTGCCGCAGGAAATTATCCCATTTCACTGCGTTTGGTCCAAACATCCATTTTTATTCACAAATGATGTGTCTTTTGTTCATCTATCTTTGCCAGCGACGTATATTGACAGGCAGAACAAGTGAATGCTCTTTCATTAGATGGTAGAAGGTACATAATTGACCTGTGGATCCAATTTTTGTACCGCTTTTGTTTGGTGGTGCCATGAGATTTTTCTCAGGTGAAATATGTGTCTTGGCTCGATAAAGTTTGTGAAACACTGCATTAGGCTGTGTCCGTCCGACAGTGTCTTTGCCCGACACTCACCGAAACGCGTGTGCCCAATCATGCATCACGGTCCTCTGCTAAGACTTTGAACAGGATCAAACACTAATTTGTTGAATATTTGAAGTGTAATAAGATCGTGAGGGTGAGTTCAGGGAAGGTCACAGTGTAACCCAAACTGGAACATCAGCTATCCTGCACTTTTTACACCAACACATTCTTAGCTATTGTCAACATTTTTAATCTGAATATTAAATTGTTTTAATAGTAATAAGGAAATATTTGGCCTTGGTAGTGCGTCACAAATATTTTTTATTTTTTTCCCAATAGCATAATTTGGTGTTATATTGCTTCTTCCACTTGAAATTGAACATGTTTGACACACTAATTCTCACATTTTATCTCGACAGAGACATTGAACAAATCAATATTGAACATGTGGGAATCTGCTTCTATTAGTCTTTTAGGGGTTGTAAAGAATATTATAGAGCGATGTGATGATGCAAAATTGCTGGAGGCGCCCACCCATTCACCCCAAAAATTGAAGCTGGGTGCTGAGTCCCTGCAGCACCGCAATCTTTGCAATCAGGCAGTAATGCTAACGGCAACTGTTTCAGATTATGCTGCAGGAAATCCTCAGTGCTCTCTGTTCAAAACAATTTACCCTGACATGAGTGTGTGGGGTTGTCGGTGGTGGTGGGGACATGTCCTCTTCATAGTCACACCCCATTCTGATTGCCCCGACAATAAATAAAGAAATACATACATACATACATTTCTATTGTATTTATCATGTTATTTCTGTTGTCGTTTTAGCCAATGAAGTTATTTAGAGAATACTAATATCTATCCCATGCTTGTTTGTATATTTATTTTACCAGCCAGTGAACTTGACCTTTATATAGTTTTTTTTTTTTCTTTCTTTCTCTGACAGGATGTTTAGGTTTGAAAACATGCAGTTCTATAAAAGCTGAGTGGTGACTCTTTCCCATGGCCCGGAACCTAGCACAAACTCTTGAAGAGCAAAGAAAGCATGATAGCAAAAAAAAATCAAGTAATTCTCCTCACCCTCACCCTACCCCCCCCCCCCCCCCCAAAAAATAAAAAATAAACAAAAAAACTCACCTGAAACAAAACAAAACAAAAATCAATTGGCGTTTTTTTTACTTTCTTTTTTTTTTTTTCCCCTTTATGAATCTGTTTGCATTCGCGGCTCTGGATAACACGATGTAATATATTCATAACTAACCAAGCAAGTGAATACGTTTTAGTAATTTTGTTTCGTACTTGTCCCAAACTCGATGTGAAAACACATATATCGCCTCAATATTTTTTTTGGGGGGGGGGGGGGGGGGGGGGGGGGAATAGTGCACGCAAGTTAACATATCAAGAAAGATAAATGTTTTTTTTTTTTTGTTGTTGTTGCTTAAATCCACAAATATAAACGAATGATGAAAAAGCCAAGACAAAAGCATCACTTTTAGTTTTATTTGAAATGAATGGCACACTGAAAAAAAGTCATTTGAATTGGATCTACTTAATTCGAACAAGTCACTCGGTTGCACGTGATTAAAATGTGTTAAACTAACATGTTATTTGATTATTTTCGAGAAAACAGGGGGGAAATGACGTCGCTTTACCACATTTTCATCATGTGCAAACGAAGATCAAATTAAGTACTTTATTTTCAGTGCTTGACCTGACGAGAATTATTTTAACACAATATAAATTAAGAAAATGGGCAGTCCACGTAAGTGTTTCGTTAAGGGTTTTAGGTCTTGCGTGTGCGCACGCGCGTGTCTGCGTGTGCGTGTGTGTGTGTGCGTGTGTGTGTGTGTGTTTTAATGTGCAAGAGATAATAAAAACCTGTCGGGGTGATATACAGATTAAGCGCATAAAGGAATTTTACGTTCCAATCAAATTTAACGACGGACAAGTCAGTCTCTATAGGTATAGGCTACAATAGTGTTACTTCATACATCAATCTGATACACTCATCAGTCCTCTTCTGTATTATTTTTTTTTTTTTTCGTCAAATAAAATAGCGTCTTTAAGAGCCCAAATCCACAAGGCTGGAGGTTAGGGGTCCCAACAAGGAGTCCTGCAGTTGGTGCGGGTGTCCGTGCATGCCGTGCACCGGCTGCGGGGCCCCTAGGCCGGGCATGGAGTACGCGGAGGCCCCCGGGTGGACCATGTTGCCCTGGAGCAAAAGCGCAGAGTTCTGGTCGGGGCTCTGAGGGGGGGAAAATTCGTCCTCCGAGCTGGACATGAGAGACTTTCCTCCGTCCAGCGGGGACAGCTGGTTCTGTTTGTTGCCGCCTGCGTTGTTGTTTTCACTGTTCTCCCTGCAAGGGAGAAATGACACGACAGCATGGCGTCAAATCAGAATGCATCTTGGGATTTCATATTGACCATTCACAGAGAGGAGTTTGCACATTTTCCTCAGTAATATGACTATTTGAATAAAGTATCCCAAAACGTACAGGTAAACCAACTTGTAACTACTATCTGCAACAGAAAATGGAGAGCTTTTTTTTTCCATAGTATCAAGCATACGGACGCGGCGGGAGTACCTTTCCTTGGCCTCCGCGGCTCTGTCCCGCTGCCGTCTGTTTTTGAACCAGTTGCTGACCTGCGTGGTGGTCAGTCCCGTGGCCTCGGCCAGCTCCCTCTTCTCCCGCGGGGACGGGTAGGGGTTGTGCGTGTACCACTCCCGCAGCACCCCCCGGGACTTTTCCTTGAAGCAGTAGCTGGTCTCCTCGCCGTCCCATATCGTGCGCGGCAATGGGAATTTCCTCCTAACCCGGTACTTCCCCACGGCGCCGAGCGGCCGGCCGCGCAGCTTCTCCGCCTCCACGTAGTGCGCCTTGAGCCACAGCTGCTGCAGCTTGGGGTGGTTGTGCGCGGAGAACTGGTGGCTCTCCAGGATCTTGTAGAGCTCCCGGAAGTTGCCTCGGTGGAAGGCCACCACCGCTTTGGCCTTCAGGACGCTCTCGTTCTTGTGGAGGTGGTCGCAGGCGGGGAGAGACCACAGGAAGCGCCCGAGCCGCTCCAGGTTGCCTCCCTGCTGCAGCACCTCGCACACGCACGCCACTTGCTCCTGGGTGAAGCCGAAAGACGGTAAAATCGACATGATGTCCGCGGAAGAAAATCCCCCCCCCCCCCCCCAAAAAAAAAAGAGGACGTTTATATCTTCTTATTTCCCCGAAGCAAATCCTTCCGCGTTGGGCCTGCCCACTCTCCTCTCCTCTCCTCTCCTCGATCTCGCCCCCGATCGCCGCACGCCCTCCGCTCTACGGCAGATTTGCGATGTTGATTGTCGGGACAATTTGTTCCTGGAGGAGATATGTCAGGCTTAAAGGGAGCCCGGCGCGTTCCGGTGATTGGCTCTGCGTCTGCCCCTGCGCCCCTGTACAGCAGAGCAGCACTGACTTTGCAGCTCCGTTTCCTCCCCAGAGGCAGCGCGTCAGGGGCTGAAATAGGAGCGCGCCTCCACCTCCACCTCAACCTCCACCTCCACCTCCACCTCCCGCCCCCACGGCAGCTCCTAAACACTAATCAATTATTACAGAGCCTCTTAAAGGCCGTATTAACGTGCTTCTATTATATAGGGATTAAGTAGAGTTACAGGACTCACCGCACACACTTTTGTTCATCCAAAATATTGACCAGATAAGCAAATTATATCAACTAGATATATTTGCTTACACACATACAGGGGGGGGGAATACTAAACGGTTGTTGGTGTTTTCGTGTTGAGGCCGTACGAGTAAACGCCCATCTCCCCTTAATTACATACAGATTGTGGTAGCTGCACCACCTTTTCACAGTCTAATAATTACCTAGGCCGTTTATTTTATGGGGTGATAGAATTTAATAAGGTCCTGTGATGGTTAGGTTTGGCGTACCAGTAAGCACGTCTTTATATGACAAACCACAAGCTGCCAAACGGGCCCATAGCCCACCGGGGCGCGCGCGTGTCTGTGCGTGCTTGTGAGAAAGAGACCCCGATATGATTCATTTTGATATATAAGGCTGTACAGTACAAATTTAAATCTCAACGCAATGCTAACGCGTTAAATCGAGCATGTCTCGAGTGTGGTTCAGTTCAATATATGGGGCTGCACAGTCCAACAACGATCTCATTGCACGTATGACATTGAGAAATGGGGGCACCTATCTTTTTTTTTTTTTTTATAAATGATCTCTTGACACTTCAATTTTATACTCATGACGTCAGTTGAATTATTTCAACGCAAGAAAAGAATGTCACGATGAGTTATCTAGGCCGCTTCCTTGTTTTTGAGGTTGCTCCTGAATTATCTTCCCCCCCCCCCCCCCCCCCCTATTTGCATCCCAGGGATTAGACCGGCACCGTAGTGGCTCCATGCAGTGTTTTTCGGTGGGCTGAAACACAAAACCGATCCATTAGTAAATGAGTTCTGTGTACCACGTTGGTCCGTGTGCTGCTGCAGTTGTTGGTTCGAGCCTCACAGATCACATTTCTTTGTCTGCACCATGCATACCCTTGAAACCGGATTCCCCTTTTTAATATGCTTATAAGGAGCACGTTTTTTATGCCCCAAATGGATTCAACTGAACAATTAAAAATGAGGCCAAACCTATTGCACGCATGCGTGGTGCATGGTTATTCATGGCACTCATGGTATTTAATTAAAGCAATAGTATTTCATCAAAGTTGAAGTCATTCAAATTATTCAGTTATATTGGGTGTCACTTTGTTGCCTTATTTTTTTTTTTGAAGTACACAACGGTCAAACATTTCCGAGTGTGTTGACTTTATAATGTATTTATTATTGGAGCTATTTTTATCTCGCTTTGTTTTGAATATGTTTATTGTCCTTTTGCAAATCTAGTAATTGTAGTATTTGATTTATTTATTGAAACTACTGGGAAGAACATTGAGGGGGGAGGGGGGGGGGGTTCATTTTGGTCTTTATTTTATACATTGACATTCACACCCACTCAAATATGCGCACGTATGTCAGAATTGCTTTGCTTAAGAGCACTTGACCATACGCCAAAAACAAACCAGCAGCTTTGCATTATCGGGTTGGGGGTTGTTTTTCCTATCAGTCCAAGTCCTCAGAGGTCAATGAATTATGCAAAGAAATATGATGACAATTGAACCAATGTTTATTATAGATTGCGAACATTTGTCGGCTCACGTTTTTTTCATAACCGCTCCTCTCTACGTTTTAAATTGTTATTATTAATTAAAATGTCATTATCAATTGCCCCAATGTCCCGACTAGTAATTTTATTTTTTAAATGGTGCTTGTGGTGCTGACTGAGTTGTTTTTTCCTCCTCATAATAATAACAATGTAATTATTACGTAATCAGTGTTAATATTCTATGTACAGGTATCAAATAATAATAATAATAATAATAATAATAATAACACAAAACACTAAATCGTATGAGCTGACAGGCCGCAACACAGCAATGTGACATGGATTCATAATTTGAAATGTTCAACACAACAATGTGACATTGATTGATAATTTGAAATCGTCAACAAAAAGCTCGGGACTGAGCAGGAAAACAGCATGCAAATCATTTGGCCTTCGCGTAGCAATCTGGCCTGTTGTGTGTATGAACATATGTGCACGTTGTTGGATAGTGTAACAAAAGGACATATGCGGCTGTGTAAAAGCTTGAGTGAATGAGCTGCCTGATGAGCAGCTCTCGGGTTTCTCTAATATCTCTACCACATTGCGACGCGCCTCCTCCTTTAACCCGAGCAGCCCGGGGGGCGAAATTATTTCAAGATGTCGACTCTCCATCGGCCACGGCCAGAGCTGAGCCCCCACTCCCACCCCCTTTTTTTTTTTTTTTTTTTTTTTTTACCCCTGCAAGTAATGCAATACTCGGGGATACTATAGGCCATCACTTGTTAGTGCTCTCTCAATATGATTTGCAGAGATTTATCTCTCTTCTTAAGTGTCCCGTGCATGTGTGAAGGACAACACAATAACAAACATTTTTGTGTTCATTTCCACGCCCTAAAATATACCTGAGGTGCCCCGGTTCAATTAATCCGAACGTTTTCATGATGAATTATCACAATGGAGCAAAGTTGTTTGGGCCCAAGCGTTGCCAGGGAAACCAATGAAATGCTACATTTCACTTCAGTCGAGAGGAGGGAAAATAAGAGAGAGGCTCGACCGGGAACACACAAGAGTACGCTTCATAAAAACGTCACCATCAAAAGGCTTCCCCATATAGGAGGGTTTATATTTGTAAAATATGGAGGAAAAGTGAAACGGCTCACAGATGGTTTTCACTCCATCTAAATCCAAAGTGCTATTTCAGCTGCGTTGGGTGGAACAGCGCCGATGCTGTTTAAATTAGGCAGATAAAGTCCTGCGGGGAAGTTTAGTTTAGTCTGACTTTTTCTGTCCGTTGTGGGAAGTGAAATACATTTCAGGAAAAAAAAAAAAAATGAATTTGGCACTCTCGATGTGCATTTTAATTACTTTGACATAGCGTAATAATACGCAATAAACCACGACGTTGCCCTTTAATTTGGACTGACAGATCAATTCATGGTGTCAATATGCCTTCTTGGGTGAGCGTGCTCCGTGTCCCAAATAAAAAAAAAGGCAGACCCTTCTCCCCAAACACAACACAACTGTTGACATGAGTGAGTTAAATGAAATTGGAGCTGCAATTATCAGCTTAACAGAGTTTCCTGTCATGTTGGAAAATTAGACCTTCTACAAGTGCACTGGGCTTCGACCCCCCCCCCCATCAAAATCATTACGCATTTCCTCCAGAGGGCCGGCTCCACAAATACAGCCTCGGCGCGTTTACGGGCGCTGCGGTCCGTAAACACAACACAAGCAAACTAATTTAGGGAGGTGGAGGACGATTTTGTTTTTTGTTTTTTCTGTGCAGAAATAAACAAACAGCACCGGTTGAAAAACACAAACAGAACGAGATACTTGTGGTGCTCGTGTGTACATGCTGGCAGGGAGGGGGCGCCAAGACAATACTTTCACACGACTCCCAATAGTAACTCCTTTGTGCATATGTGTGTGTCCCGATGCCCCCTCTTCTGTTCCATCAGCTGTAAGCAGCACAGGTCTGCATCTTTCCCACACTATCAGCCCCTACAAGTCCCTAGTCCTCAATATTGTTCATACAAACAGCAGCTCCCAGCAGCCTGGGGAGAGCTAAACTTTGCGTCGGGCCCGGCAGCAGCGGGGAAGCGGCCCAGTAGTGGTGGGTCTCTACGAGCCAGGCTGGTACCCGCCGACCCCTGCCCTCTCATTAGTGGGACGTGGAGCAGCGGAGTACCGTGCTCCGCAGGTCATGTTACATATGGCTTGCAGTCTGCTGCACCGCATTAAATGTCAGCTTTGAAAGCATCTCAAAGATCAGAGGTCAGTGTTTTTAATAAGGCCAGGGTTCTGGGGGAGTTCCCATCTTTTTTTTTTTCTTTCTTTTTTTTTTTTGTTACTGCAACTACATTTTACATTGCATTTGAAAAAATATGGGCAAAATAGAGTAAGTGATTTTCCCATGGTAAGGACGCTATTCAATGTCCAATGTCATTCTGATGAAAAATGAACTGCATGCGTGAGGCAACAAAGGCACACCGTTCCCTTTGCATTTATAGGCATTATAAACCTAGGTTGAAGTTTTCGTCCTCCTCCTGTGCGTGAGAGTCAGCCTATGACTCCTGCTCGCTGCAAATGGGATATTGTTCTGGCCGACAACAAAGCTGTTGTCACCCTCTTCAATATTGTAGGAGGGATGGGGGTCACCCGATACCTAACAATCAGCTAATCCACTGCCCATGGCGAAGAGGTCACCTGTGCACAGGTAATTTTATCCCAGCCTCGCCCTCCCTGCTTGGCTCACCCATTTGTCTCTCTGTCTTTGCCCCAACAATGAGCACAGACAAATAGCCTCTGTTTATGTGCAGCACCAGTTAGATCACATCCAATTCCTTGGGCCTGAATGTCAAAAATCCACTGCAGACACACTGAGGATAACGTCAAATCCCTCGTTGTTTGTCCTCTTGTCAAATCGGGCCTCTTTCCTATCTCTCTGTGCTGTTATGGCTGGGCACCCACAGAGTCCACCACCCACCTTTGGTGGGAATTTACAGAGAATCCCCTCAAGCCATGTGAGGAGTTCAGGCTCTCTGTGGATTGAGCCTGAGTGTCTGTGAGTGACAGCACCTCAGATTCATTCTTCCACATGTCGGGAGCAGCAAGGAGGAGGATTGGCTTGGGGGGGGGGGGGGGGTTTAGCCTTCGCCCAGGGAAGGGCCGTTGGATTGGACTGGGCTATGCGGAGCTGAAGACCCCCCACCCCAAAAGGCTTTACCTCTGGAAATCTCATTGCTGTTTATTTGAATTACAGGGGCTGAGATGAGAAAAGGGCGGCTAATGAAGTCCAGGTTGCCAAGCATGTGCAAACGATCACTTGCAGAGAGAGCAAGCGGCAGCAGGCTCGCTGGATTATAGCACGCTAGTTTCCCCCCTCATCCTCACAGTTTGGCTACTTAAATGTTGGAGAGACATATGCTTTGTGTCTTTTGTCTGTCATAAAATAGTGTGCAGACATGTGTCACTCCTATGCAGAGGTCAAAAGCAACCTTTTTTTTTTTTTTTTTTTTTTGCAAGGATCAAAACTGTCTTTAACTCTTTTCATAAATATAAACTTTTATTGCATTACGGTGATTTAGAAAAATACATTCACATAATTTCAAATAACAAACATATAGTTCAAACTAAGTTTTAAAAAACATTAGCCCATCACTCACTTTTTCTATATGAAGTTAAAGCACTGGGAAATTGACAGAATTTCATTATGAGTCGGGCAAAATAAAAAGTGTGATGCACTCAGAGGTATGAATGCTGTGAGTTGGCCGTAAGGCTGAAATGTGCTATTGTAGTCATGTATGACAGGGAGAATGTAGGCTCCCGTAGTTAAAAAAAAAAAAAAAAAAAAAAAAAAGTACCAGACCCACTTGACAAATGGCCTCCACATTCTCTTGTCTTTTCCTAATCTGACACCCAACAAATATTCCAGTGAAAGCAATGGTGGAGGCGGTGGAAACTCTCTGAATCTGACGTCTTGTCTTCAGATAGCATAGCTTCCTTTCAGTGTTATTCACAATGTAAAAAGCAAAAGAGTCAAAATATGCATAACCTTATGATGAAGAGAAATCATTGCGACTCCTCTCTGTTTTAAAAAAATACTTATGACCTTTGTTGTTCCTGATACATTTGGGAAGCATCCGGAATCGCCCACATTGGAAGAGGCACGTTAAAACGAAACACGAAAGAGCACAGCATCATCACACCTACTTAACGTAGCTGCGTTTTTAGCAACATATGAACGACATGTGAACCCCACAGTGTGACCTTTTCATTCAGTTCTGTGCCTCACAGTTGACGACGAGGCTTAAAGATTATTTTTTTTTTTCTGTAGAAACGTGTGCATTTGTTGAGGCCCGTCAAAAACAGTGTGACGGCCGTATAATGGTGTGATGGTAGTGCAAATGCCAAAAAAGGTACATTCATCTTTGAGACTTGAGAGGCAATTTAAGGTGCTTACTGAAGGGCACTTTGTCCGAAATGAGCAGCTTTGTGTGTTAAATGACATATTGTCCATATATGTGCGCAGTCCTTCAGTAAAACTGGCCCACTTCCACAGACATGCTCCCCCTCTTCCCCCTATGAATGACCTTTTTGGTTTGACCCAGATGACGCATTTAGTTTGGAGGAACATCATGGTCACGTGACTTGCGGCATGCGAGCACCTGCTTCGGCAAATCAAGTCCACTCAACAGGAAGTAGCAGGTGTTGCCTGTAAAACTGCACTTTTAAACACGGCCCAAACAACATTCGCCAACTTCTGCATTGAGCCTATGTGACATTTGATGGGAAGAACAGAGCTTGTTTTTAAAAACGTTAATAATTATTTTTTTGCATAAATGTCCAGACCTGCTAACAGGCCTTTTGTCTTACTTGAGTGCATCGTAGGAGTCAACACAGTATTGTCAAATAATTTAACAGATAAAAGAAATAATGATTTTTTAAAAAGTACACACACACACACACACACACACACACACACACGCACACAAAAGATTTGCGCTCCTCGCATGGACATGAGTGCTGCTTTAAGGTTAAAGGTCAGCCATGTCTTCATCCATCTGCACTGTCTGTAGTTTGGCTAGCTCCTTCTCCTCCTCAGGCTCCATGTTGCCGCACATGACCCGCACCATGTCAGTCACGCCCGCCGGCCCTCTGCCATCCACCTTGTTCTCTGACAGGCTCATGTAGTCGTTGTCCATGCAGGGGCCCATTAGGTGTGAAGGCTGGGCCGCCCTGACCTCGTGTCCCCTAAGGTACTCGGCGGGCTGGAGGTGGTGACCGCCCGGGTTCGTTTGGGCCATAAGCGGCGTGCTGACGGTGAGCGTGGTGTAGACCTCGGGGTTGGACGAGGTGGCGGCGGTGACGGAGACCGGCACCTGGTTTGATGGAGCCTCTTCGGAGCTGGGGGCGGAGTAGCTGATCTGCCCGCTCGGGTCCAGGTGGAGCCCGTGGTGGTATGAGGAATAGACCCCTCCCTCCAGAGGCTCCTTCTTGATGGGCGGTTGGTTGACGTTCATACCGTAGAGGACGGTGCTGTGGTGCAAGGAGGTCATGGTCAGCTTGTCCTGCTGCTGGAAGGAGTCGTCACTGGAGGAGCTCACTGCGACATCGTTCAGAGGTATTGTACCTGTGGCCAGACAAAAGACACATCAATACTGACATTACATCTGGTGCACAACAGTAAATCCACTCTCACTTCTCATATTATACATATGATATGTTTCATCGAGAGGCCCCGGCCTCAAGGCGGTTGTTGTGCGTCTCGCACACTTCGTGTTGTTGCGGCGTGAGCCTGTAGTTCGTCAACAGCAAGCCGCACTTTTTGTTTTTCCTTTCAATTCCTCCTGGCGTGGATTCTCTGCTCAATGTCAAAGTAAGTGCTGTAATGGCATATTTGCTATTCCCTCTTAGTGCATTTCATGGCCTCTGATTGCCCGAACCATATTGTCCCTCCTCCCCGGCTCTGAAGATCAAGAGCACCACGATGATGACTGATGGTAACTTGTTTTTATTCATCTCTGGACTTTTCAAAGGACTGGCACTTTCTCTTTATGTTGGGCAAGCGGGTGTCTCTTTTTGTGTAGCATAAGCCGGTTTAACTGCATCCGTGAATAAAGCAGAGAGTCTGCAGTTTTGCACCGGAACATTTAAGAAGGGCAAAGCTTTCTCGTGTGAACTGTCTTGATATCAATGTTTACCATATCAACTTAAACTACATTATGTTCAATTAAGTGTTTAATCGGACTGCATTTCATCTCACTTTGTCTATTGAAGTCCAGTATTATCCATGTGTGTAAACTACAATTCGATATCACATGATTTTTCAAAGAACCCACCTTGTGTGATCGAGGAGGAAGAGGACGAGGAAGAGAGCTGAAGGGGAGTAAGGCCGACATCGCTGTTAAGCAGTGAGCTTCCATCGCTGTCAGGCACTCCGCCGGGCACCTGCACCAGGCTGTAGCCGCCCAGCGAGGAGCTGAAGGTCAGCACGGAGGAGCCTCCGTTCTGGGCGGCCATGGTGTGAACCCCCTCCAGCTTCACGGGCCCTCCGTTCACACAGCCCGAGTAGGGGGAGGTGTATTGCAGGGCAGAGTCCTCAGCAGAGCCTCCCAGTCCTTTCTCTTGCATGTCCGCTCCGGAGCCACCCAGCAGCACCCCTCCGGACGGCCTCAGAGAGTTGAAAGTCAGAGGCTGGATGCCCAAATTGAGCCCGTTGAAGAGAATGTTCCCAGGTGAGTGGAGGTAAGATGAGCCGCCGTTGTGAAATGCCGCAGAGGAGGCACTGTTGGTGACCAGGCTTCCATTGTAGAGACCCCCACTGTTGGATCCGGGAGGCATTTTGATGTCCCCGATTTGCTGGATGACTACCCCACTGTCCAGAGCCCCCGACTGAATTGGAAGTGTCCCATGTGTGATTACGCCGTCTGAAGAGTTGGAGAGGGGCCTAGGTGACAATTCTTCTTGGCCTTTGGTGGACTCATCCTCTGTGCTGTGGTTTCCATCAGATTCACTGGGAGGAAGACAGGTAAGAAGACATAGCAGGTCACAAAACAAGAATAGAGTATGCAATTACATTTTCTGACACATATACTGTGTATACGCAAATAGTTATCGGTATGATAAGTGTCATCATCATTTTCCTCGCTGTTCACATGTTGCACGCAAGAGCCGTCGTAGGTCACATTTGTTGCTGTGTTATGAGGCTACACAGCGCTTGGGAACGCATTGCCCTCTTGCCTCGCGGAGAGACGACCAGCGTCAACAAGCGTGCAACCATTTGGCACAATAAAATTCTGGTGTGATAAAAAACAGCCAGCAGTGGTGGTGATGGTGGTGTGACACAAACAAATGGCTTCAAACGTTCCTTGGCCTTAACTAAGAATGTAACAGTTATTTCACAACCCCATTTAAATGCTATGTAAGCATTAGTTATACTTTCCAAAAAAACAAAACAAAAAAAACAATGTGGATTTACAATGTCCTGTACTCAATTAATTTTGTAACCTGCTGTCTTAAGACTGATTCTAACAGCTGCACCCCCCACCCACAAAAGGGGAAAACTCCCTAACCCCCCTCCTCCTCCTCCTCCTCCTCCTCCTCCTCCTCCAGGACCAGATAACACAAGCGTGGCTTCACTGAATATACACGTTACATATAATTTTAGCAGTAGCCATCTTGTGTGTGCGCGCGCACCGTGCGTGCGTTTGCCTGCGCGCGTATACACGTGTACAATAACACAAAAAAGACACAAATAGAGCCACGTGAAAGGAGGCAGCCATTCAGTGATTCAATTCTGTAATAACATTGTTGACTTTAGGTCTCCACATGCGCACCTCTGCTGAGGAAGTTGTGAGGAAATGAAAGGCCTCATTAAAGTCCTTCCTCCCCGAACTCCTCAAGTAATTCAAACTGTAGTGCGGGTGTGAATGAGCGTTCTAGCTGGTTTCCACGCCACTCTTGAAACCGGATCTGAATGGCAACCGGTTCATATTTCAAAACACTACAAACGTGCTCCACGCCCTTAAACGTGTCCACATTTGACGTGAATTATGACAGCGATCGCTTATCGTGTTCATGAATCGCACAGAGACATCGTTGGTGAATTGGAGAATTGATTAGGCGCAAGGTGTTGCAGGCCTCACCTTTTGGACTGAGCCTCGGACGGGTTTCTGTCCCTCTGCCTCCTGTTCTTGAACCAGTTGCTGACCTGGGTCAAGGAGAGTCCCGTAATCTTGGCGAGATTGCGCTTCTCGGCCGGAGAGGGGTACCGGTTCTGGTTGTACAGATCCTTCAGTGCGTTCCGAGACCTCTCCTTGAAGCAGTACACCGTCTCCTCGCCGTCCCAGATAGTCCTGGGAAGAGGGTACTTTCTACGGATCCTGTATTTGTCCACGGCGCCCAGGGGTCTCCCCCGCGCCTTCTCCGCCTCTGTGTAGCGGGCCTTGTACCACAGATCCTGCAGGAAGGTGTGGTTGGACGGGCTGAAACTGTGGTTCTCCAGAATACTGTAGAGCTCCTGATAGCGAGCCTGGTGGAAGGCGACGAGGGCTTGGGCTTTCAGGATGCTTTCGTTGCCGCGCAGGAGGTCGCTCTGGGGCAGGGACCAAAGGAAGCGGGCCAGGCGGTCCACGTTGCCCCCCTGCTGCAGAGCCTCGCACACGCACGCCACTTGCTCCGGAGAGAAGGCCAGCGAGGAGGCAGCGCTCACGAGCAGCTCCGTGCGCACTGCGTCCGCGTCGGGCGCCGGTCGCTCCATGGACAATCCCGCCGCCTCCAGCGCCACTAGCTTGATGCACTCCCGCTTGTCCGCCTCCTTCACATTTTCCCTCTTGATGTCATTTGCTCTCGTGACTTCTCCGGCTGAAGAAGAAGACATTTTTTTTTTCTTCCTCTCTCTCTGCGCAAGGCTTCCCTGGTCGAGTCACTCCTCCTCCCAGCTCGATCAGGTTACCTCCTCGCCATGCGAAGGCGATCGGATATCTGACAGCAGCTGTAAGTAGATACTTCTCCCTCTCTCTCTCTCTCTCTCCCTCTCGCCTCCCAACGTGACTTTTTACTCCACGCCGACTGCAAGTGGAAGGAGACACGCCGAGGTCTATGCGCGGCACAGCCACGCCATTGGCCGCCCAGGGCCCCGCGCAAGGGGAGGAGCGACGCGGGGATCTGGAGGACTCGAATGTTTGATATTCAGCCGTGAGTCATGCAAGCTCCGCTGTACTGTATTCCCAACACTGAGCTCACCTGTGCTGTGCAGTCTGTGCAAAGTGAGCACTTCCGTGAGCGTGGGAATGGGCTTGGCAAGAGGTATACCACTTTTTTTTTGGTTTGATTTTTTGATTTTTTTTTTTTTCCCCCCCCTGGGGTGGCGGCTGCACAGACAAGCAGGCGAACAGCATGCTGTGCACCTCTTTACCACAAACTCGGGAGTTCCTGGAGTGGTGAATCTGTCCGTTGGAATAATCCAAAATGATTTGCAGAGAGGTGTCAAACGTCCTCACACTCTGTACTTAAGAACTTGTAAAAAAAAAAAAAAAAAAAAAAAAGAAGGTAAAAGTACGGATTCCACTTTGGTATAAGTAAAAAAGTACAGACCCTAAATCTACTCAACTATAGGAAAATATAAATGCGTTTTTTTCTTACTGTCAAAAATATACAATCCCCATTTTTGAAAACTGCACGCAAGACCAAAACTACGTGTTCTGCTTGTGAATGGAGTCAAAAAGAGAGAGAGAGATAAATTAGCTAATGATAACAGATGGAGAAATATAACTTTTTTTTTTTTAGATTAGTTAGACTAAGAATTTGGTTTACGTTGTTACAAGACAACACATCACCACAAAATAATTCTTTTAAACAAGGCCATGGAGGGGGACTATCTTGCGTCTCCGAATCTGTCGTTATTGCTTCCTAGCTGCCGTTCCAATTCATTTCGGTGGGGTCCCTGATCATGTTTCCCCCCCCCCCACCTTGTTAGACCATGCAAGATTGCAATCAATCAAAATCTCAACCGTGGTTGACGTTACCTCCCTGTATTTACTGTAGATTTTTTTTTCCCATGTCATACTCAATGGTTGAAACAAGTCATGAGCCTACATGGACTAAGGAGTTCAAAATATCTCCATTTAACCGAAGGGACTACAAATAAATAGCCGTCAGAAAAATAAATACTCAATTACAGATTCCTGAAAAATCTCCTTCACTACACTAACAAACTATTAATAAGCACATTTTATGTACAGGGGTTGCAAAAGTAGTTGTAAGAGTTTGACCGATTTCTTTATTATTTACCTTCTTTATTATCCCATGAAATGAATTATACCCCATTGAAGGAGATATCGAACTAGACTTCAGGAATGAGTAAATGCTAAAGGGCTCCCTAATTGTGACTTAATGAAGTTATTGTTCCGTGTACATTCAATGTTTTTTTTTCTTCTTCCTTTATTTGACTGGTTTATATATCAAAATAAATGCTATGAAAAAGGTACATAAGCACCTACCTTTTGCACTGAATGTTTTTTTTTCCCTTACCAGACGGCAAACAGCACCGCGATATTGATGATCTCATTAGAATAAAGTTCATACTTATCAAAAATGTCACTCGTCTCATTTGACAATATCACTTTTTGAACATGATCTGCTCCTTAGCGTAGTTGAAATGTTTGAGTATTTCTTTGCAAGTATGCTTCCCACACAAGCACTCACTGGTCACTTAGGCACCCCCTGTACAAGCCATGCTCCAAATCTGAATGAATGAATAAAATCTATCTCTACAGAATAAGTTTGTTAATTTTTTTTTATTCTCACAGTAAATTTAAGAGTATTATATTTATTATTGTCGTTGTACAACTATAATGAATCATTCTGCTGTATTAAATATTTTACCCCTTTCATGTAGCTGACCAAGGTTACCAAATTAGAAAGAAAATATCAGTATGATGCAATGCACAAAATCAACAGCCACAAAAAAAACCCCAAAAAACAAAAACAAAACGATTGTCTATTGTTTATTCTATTAATCAGTCGTCTACTTCCAGTAAAAATTGACAAGCAACATTTTTATTGTCTAATGATGTATAACTTTTGTCACACTGGACCCAGTTAATGTTATTATACCCATGTTCCATTACAAAATAACTATTTGAATATCCTGTGTTTGTAAAACATATTACACTATTACTGGTGTTAACAAACACTATAGTTGTCGATCCATTCCTTTTTTTTTTTTACGTCAGAAAGGATGGGATACAAACGTCATTTCAGCATAACGTTTCAATAGCACTTTAGGAAAAAAAATCTCTTGGGGACTATACAGTTTGCTGTGTAAAAAGATATTGTAAAAGATAAAAACGTTGTCAAAATATAGCTTTTGAGTATGCTTAAAGACGAAAAAAGTTTTGTTTTAAAACAGCACTGCCGCGATTTCAACGCTGAGATGACAGAGGAACCTTTGTTACTCGTTTCCAGTCGGACCATATCCGATGAAACACAAGAGCCAGCAGCAGGAAATTTGAGCGTTCATGCTGCAAGTTTTGTTGCTTTTTTCCCCCTCTTTATCCTCGTCGATTTGCGGTTACAGAGGAAAGAAATGGATGACCAAAGCTGTCCGAGATGCAAAACAACAAAATACAGAAACCCTTCCCTCAAGCTGATGGTGAACGTGTGTGGACACACACTGTGAGTATTTTGACAACCCAGACTGACAGAGTAACTAACACATTTACTGGACTAAAGTCGGCACCTTAAACCACATTGTTCAACACACAAAGCATCTACTGTTCATAAAAGTGCATATATTTTTTTATGAAGCACGAAGAAACGCGCATATATTGTGCTCGCGTGTGCAAGTTTTCAATATAGCTAATACAAAAGAAGCACGTAGGTTTCTACAGTCATGGTGAGATGTGAACTGCACTGTTGATTTGCTTTAACATGAAGATTACTACTACTACTACTACTTCTACTACTAATAGCAGCCCGAATAGGGGTTGAAATAGTAGTGACAATGACCAAGCATGGAGCAAGATAGTACAGAGTGGGGGGGGCAGTGCAACAGTACGTGTTACGCCAGTGCCTTGCTCAAGCGCATCTCAGCAGTACTAAACAAAAACCGCCATCTCATTCATTTAACAATCTATCTCGATTTCAGTATGAATACACATGGACTTCAATATACCATCCCACCGCAACATTATGACCACTATGTTCCAATTGAATGAAATGTTGACAATTTCATTTCTTGAAAATCTGCATTTTTGCCCATGTGCCGAGACCTTTGGGACAGCCTATACCATTTGCTTTTACAAAGGTAACATTGGTCGATTTTAATTGACACCGTCAAGAGAGGTGTTCATTTAACAGTCCAGTATGTTTATTATTGTAGTTGTAGCTTGTAGAGGTGTACAACTGTAGTACTGCATCATAATGACAAGTGTGTCTATAATTTTGGTCGCCTCAATTAGTTACATGAGCTAGTCAAAAACGATTTGACACAGCAACTTTCAGGACTAAATCCTGTTTGCTGGGCACTTTTCAAGATTTAACCTTGTCATCTGTGTACCAGCCTTTCCATTTGATTAAAGGGGACACATAACAATAGCGGCAGCCTGACGAGAGCATCTTTTAAACCCCCTGTACTATTTATTTATTGACTGATGCATCAGGGAGTGGCCTTGCTTTGTCATCAGGTCAGCTCCATTATAATCTAGCTGCATGACCGCGCGCAGAAAATTAAAAGAATTCTGCAATGTCGCAATAAGTCGGTCCACTTGCAGACTGGGTCACCTTTGTAGTGAGGTAGGTCTGCTGCAAACCGAGCCACACGGCCAAAACTGATTGAACTGTCGCGCAGTGTGTGGGGTTCTGCAACTCTTTTTCATGAGTGGTCGACCGTCGGCCGCTAGTTTTGCTGGGATTCAAAAGTAAAATTGCCAATAAATGGCGATTGGCCCAGATGTAACGGTCAGTCAAA
This sequence comes from Phyllopteryx taeniolatus, assembly GCF_024500385.1. Lineage (NCBI taxonomy): Eukaryota > Metazoa > Chordata > Actinopteri > Syngnathiformes > Syngnathidae > Phyllopteryx > Phyllopteryx taeniolatus. Next base: position 16,990,736 of record NC_084514.1, read on the forward strand.
AAACGCCCTGTCTGATCACGTGAACTTCCAGAACTAAAATATTTGTTTTCGGGTTATCAGCGAGATTCACACATCTTTTCGGTGTTTCTTCCGAAGTTATTGCTTCTTCCTGGCAGGCTGGCCTTTCAGCCCATGTCGGTACAGTACCTGTTTCATTGTTGATAATGACAGAGTCTTTCCACTTTCAGCCAGCATTTTCACAAGGCTTTTGCTTTTGTTCTTGGGTTGATATGCACACGTCAGACCAAAGCACATTCATCTTTGGGACACAGAACCCGACTTCTTCGTGAGCGCTATGATGGCCGGACATTCCCACGGTGTTTATGCTCGTGTATAATTGTTTGAACAGATGAACGTGGCAGACAGATGAACCAGACTTCTTCAAGTTCACAGTTCTCTTCCTGATATATTGACATGTTTCTTTTCACTTTCCCCTGATGTTACACAAAGACGCAGTGTGTTTCAGGTGTGTCTAGTTTAAATACACCCACAGGTATCTCTCTAATTAACTCAGATGTTGTCACTAAACTATCAGAAGCCTCCAATGTCCCAAATTGTTTAAAGGCTTAGTAATTAGGGATTCACGGTACAGGTGGGGCAAAGAGGCGAAAGGAGGAGAACCGAAAAACCTCTTTTTCTTGCTCTTCTTCTTCTTGACGCTTGCCGAGTCCTTCTCAATAGGTTTTAGTGGTTTCTGTCAATTTTCACCACACGTTTTTGTGAAAAAGACAGCTTCAAATCGTATACAGTATTACAGCGCACTTCTGTTTTCGTCCAGCCACTGTTTACATTCATATAGCAATAATATTTGCTCATAACAAAACTGTCAAATGAGAAATTGTCTGTTCAATAATTTAACAGTATTTACTGTATTGTCATATTTTTTTTATTTTTAACATTATAAATTGGATACTGCCTACTAAAAGTGATTTCTTTGCTTGAGTCCAAAAATCCAAGTGAAGTCATAAATGGAGGAGCACTCTTAAAGGCATAAGAATCCTTAGTTTATTTTCCTCTGCTTAGTGATGGTGTCGGATGATTTCTTTTTCCGAGCAGCATTTGTAATATGTTTTTATTTGAAATGTAGACATTTCATTTGAAGAGAGGGAACTATGTCCGATTTATTTTTGCAATTTATATGTATTTTGACGGCGTTGACCAATTGCATTATTTCCTTATTCAGACTACTGTAATGTATTGGCGGAGCGATATGTTGTAATGGGGAGTCAGAATCGTTATTCTTTCACCCACGACTTTCAACTTGAGATAAACACTCACTAGTATACCACCAGAGAGTTACAATATGCTAAAATAATTCAGCGGATCATCTCTTAGACTGTGGAGGGCCGGCTAGTGGGGCTTCCTGGATGGCGGCCGCCACCGGCTGGGATGCGGCTTCGGAAAGTGGAGGTCCACTAGCAGCTGATGCCGGCTCGTGGGTCAGGATTGGCTTGGACGGTGGGCGGCGCGAACAACAAGGTGCCTCTCGGCCAATCGATTGCGATGTGACACTCAGACCGTTATAGTGGCTACGCTGTAGCCGTGGGAGGGACTGGGGGCACCGTGTTGTTCTTGCATCCCTCTCAACGCAGTCTTTTGGTCACGTGGGCCAGTCAGCCAATCAGTGTATTTTTTGTGACGTACCCTCATGGTCACATGAGTTACACGTCCAATCGGGTGTGTTTATACTCCTAATGAGGAAGTGAAGCGCTGTAGTCTCTGATATCGAGGTACTTTTAATTTTGTGATATCGCGGTATCGTGAATATTGTTACATCCCTATTAGTAATCTTACTGTATGTAAATTTCAAACTTTGAAAAAAGAAGTTCAAATTTGCCTAAAAAAAAAAATTCTAATTATCCTGGCATTTAGCAAATAGAAATAATTTTCTCTCTATTCTTCTATAGTCGGCTCCTACATTGAAATAACTGTCAACCTCTCACTAAGTTGGTGTCCATTCCGCAGTGGGCTTAAGCCGAGTCCCTGCCCTGGCAATGTAATGTGGTGCAATGCAATGCAGCGCAACATGACGCAGTATCAAGCTTCACTGGTGCTATCTGTCTAAATTTAAACTGCACAAGAGCACATTTTGTATCTCTGTCACTGAGGGCGTCTGATATGTGTTATTTATTACCTTTGTATGATGACACCAGGCCCATGTCCTTTGGGATTTGACACTTGGGCACACATGTGAGCATGCCTCATTAAATGGAGGCGAGTCACTGTATCTGATTGTGGAACAGCTTTAAGTCGATGCCCATTGGCAAAGTGTGAGGAGGTTTTTATTTTTATTTTTTTAAATCGGGGTTGCAGAAAAATAAGGTATTACTCTTCTGCAAGACTTGGTTAAATGTTACATTGCTTTCGTTCTTAGTTTAAAAATTGGTAGAAATTATTAGCCTATCATGTTATTTACAAAAGGAAAATACCTGAAATAGGGTGTATTTTCCTTTTGACACATTAAGTAAGTAGTACAGTAAAGGTTAGTTTAGTACCATTGCTATTTATTTTTAATTACTTTGCCTTTTTCCCCAAAAAATTAGAGCCATACTGGGGAAAAATGTAAAATGTACCAAAAAAAGTCATAATGTTAATCACATTTTTTTGTTGAATAAAAATTTACTTTTACAAGAACAAAGTCGTATAAAGTGTAATATTATAAGCCTTAATTCTCTTGAGTGACTGTCAAAAGTCTCTCACAAATGTTTTATTTTGTAAACCAATCTGATTACTCAGCCCATCAGTGCATTAAATTACTTAATTCACTCAAATTTAATTTCTCACATTTATTGTTCGAGTATTAGAGCGATGCTGATTAGAAAAAAAAAATCAAGTGTAATTTTATGACTAAGAAGCAATATGAGTAAATCAGTACTTTGGAGGAAAAATAACTTCACAACTTAATACGTTGAAAAAGCTGTAATGCTACGACAGTCTTAATGTCACACAAGAATGAAATTTTAATATAACAGAAAAAACGTGTAATGTTGTAAGTTGTATTTTTTATAATTCCAAGAAGTCTTTTAATGTCAAAAGTAAATGAGTGAATATCAGGATTCCCCACACAAACCTAAATTACTGTTGTTATTATTATTTTTGCCTCATAGTTTGACCTTATTCTTGTAAAAGTTTTACTTTATCCTCATAAATTTACTATACAACTTTATTTTAAGGGTTTAGATTATTTATTTGAATAATATCATTATTTCTTTTCTATTTTTCTTATAAGCATGGCCTTAATAGTCCTTCATATGATCAAATTATTTTCAGGATGGTGGTTGATATCAAAAGCACCAATATAAGATGTCCATTTCAAATTGAAAGGAACAATGCAGTAAAAAAAAAAAAATTCACATCTTTTTCTGCTCATAAAGAGCAACTGTCAGGAGCTCCTTTTTATTCGCATGCGCAAGTTGGACTTTATGCGCTTTTATTGTATGTACAAAGACGCTACGGGACATTGTTTTTGCACTGAGGTGTTCACAGTCGGGCTGCTTGCCTGCTGGGTCCTTTTTATATTGGCTTTTACCACATTGTGTAGAGCACTGGTCCTCAAATGTTGTCACCCTGGGACCTGCATTTTTCTCTTCTTGCTAAGTCGCGACCCACTATAACAGAAGTTAGGAACAATAATGAACTTGTATTGTTAAAAAATAGCCTTTGAAAACATATCACTATATCATATTTATCTTAAAACATATCGCCATATCACACAGATCTACAAACCCCAATTCCAATGATGTTGGGACGTGATGTAAAACGTAAATACAAAGAAAATACAGTGATTTCTAAATACGTTTGAACCTGTATTCAATTGAATACACAACAAAGACGATACATTTCACGTTCAAACTGCAAGACCAAATCGAGCAATGGATTAATGAGCAAAGAACAGCCGGGAGAAGCGTCTCAAGTCACCATTCGACTGAGTGCAATAACTCTGCCATGTGCAGCAAGTGAGGAAGCTTGCCATCATTCCGGGAGGCTTGACTAAGGAACTCCAACCGCTGGACATCCATGTAAACAGGGCGTTTAAAGTGAAGTTGCGAGCGGCGTGGAAGCGATGGATGACAGATGACGAACGCAGTTTTACTAAGACTAGGAGGCAATTTGTGAATGGATTGTGGATGCTTGGGCTAACGTGTCTGCTTGCACTGTTGTTCGAACTTTCGTAAAAGCCGGCATCAATTCTGAGGAGCCGCACGGCAACGAGACTGACTCCGACAATTACGAGAGGGAACCTGGCGTGTTTGATTGAGAACTTGCCCAGCTGTTCATTTCGGCTACAGAAGATGAGGACTTTGATGGATTTGTGGATGAGGATTGATAAAAAAATAACGGGAGTACATTGTTAAATACTTAAATAAAGTACAACCGAACTCAGTTTTGCTCCCGCTGCCTTTTTAAAAACATTGTTTTGGCGCGCATGCATGCTACCGTATGTTTTAAGCTAGCGTATGTTTTAAAATGCCTGCGGCCAATAATATGGTGCGCCTTATGTATGTGTTAAATACAGAAGTAGACCCCTTAACTGAGACTGCACCTTTTACTACGGTGCGACTTATGGTCGTGAAAATACGGTAGTCTGAATTGATGCCTGCAACACGTTCCAAAAAAGCTGGACAGAGGCATGTGTATCACGGTGGTGCATCTCCTTTCCTTTTAACAACCCTCAGTAAGTGTTTGCGAACTGAGGACACTAATTATTGAAGCTTTGTCGGTGGAATTCTTTCCCATTCTTGCTTGATGTACAGGTTTAGTTGTTCAACATTCCGGAGTCTCCGTTGTCGTATTTTGTGCTTCATTCATAGTGCACCACACATTTTCAATGCGAGACATGCCAGTCTGGCACTCACGCTCTTACTACAAAGCCACGCTGTTTTAACATGTGCAGAATGTGGCTTGGCCTTAGGGCTGCACGATATTGGGGGGAAAAAAAAAAATATGTTGCGATTTATTTTTTCATTTATTTTTTAACTTGAAATATATAATGTGAAATAATATAGGATCAGTGTAGGGGAAAGTTAATTTTATACATTAAGTAGTTCAAAGATCAGTACATGGTTCCAAAAATGAACAAGTTCAGTTCATAGTTCACAATTCAAAATTTTGAACTTAGGTCCAAAAACGAATTAGTTCATAGTTCTTTTTACTTATTTATTTACTTATTTATCCCCCCCCCCCACCCCCCACCACACACACACACACAATATGTTGCTGACGGGCATTTACCCTCAAAATACTGGCATTTCATTTCCCCATTGTTGCCGCCCATTCAGTCCACACTAGTAGCCAGCTGCAGCTTTCACCCTACAATCTCAAAAACATGAAGAGAAAAAATGTGCTGCTTGAATGGTGTTTTTAAAATGAGAAATTAAAACTAAAACAGGACCTTTGTCCTTAATGTGCAAACAAAAACACGCAACAAAGTATGAGAGGAAAGATGGTGAAAGGACATTGATAACGTTGCATTCCTTGCAGCTCTGGCTGACTATATTAGCAAAATAATGTATCTGCTCTTATATTACAGAACAAAATTAATTCCATATTACCACAGTGTGATCGTACAGTGTTTTAACTAAAGCATACTGATACAAATAATAATTTTACTAGTAATCCATTTACAATTATGTACTGTAATACAAAAGAACACATTACTTCCCATTTACGCAGTGTCCATGAACACACCTCACACACTCTAAAGAGGTCCCTCTGCTGGTCACTTTTAATATTACACTTGATTCAATGTATATTACAGAACACAAACAACGCAGCAGACCCTGCGATGTGACTATTGCGCACACGTACATCATGATGATGATGCTCAAACAAAATATCATGCAGGGCTACTTGGGATTGTCTTGCTGAAAGAAGCAGGGACATTCCTGAAAAAGACATTGCTTGGATGGCAGCATATGTCACTCCAAAACCTGTATTAGGGCTGCACGATTATGGCCAAAATAATCATCAATTTATATATGATTATTTTGAGCAATATTGTAATCACGATTTTCCTCACCTTAGGGAAAAGTCCTTATTTTTATTGCACTACTTTTCAACAAACAAGATAAACAGATTATTAAATAAGAATAAAAGATAGATTAAAAAAATACCCAAATAAATTCTACTTTACCAAGGGATAACTGAATAAATATGCTGTTACAATGTACAATCACGCATAGCAACTTAATGGAAACAAATGCAGTTTATGCATAAAACTCAATAACATAGGCTGCAAGCACCGACTCGTCATTTGAAAATCCCCATCGTCAGTGTAGTGTGTTGTCAAGGACTGTACGTCTTCTTTATTCTACTTGACCATTGGTCAGTCGTGCACGGTCACAAGCTGCAAAGAACTAGACAGTTTTGATTTCCTTCTCTATTTACTTCTGCCGTTTTTACTATGGTCAGGCCAGCCGAAAAGTTGAAGTCAAGGCAGCTACAAGGATTGTTAATAGTTTATTACCGTGACATGCCGCCTCTCCGCCAAACGTCCTGAGCGGGCCAACTTCAAAATATAACCTTCATATATTACCGCATTGGACATCAATGCCATTTTAGGCTTTTATTTTGAAGTTGGCCACGTAGTAGCCTTAATAAAGCCTTTACTATACGTTTGCCCCCTGGTGGTCGGCTGACTAGGTTGTGGGCACTCCTGGGAAAAAAAGCACTTCTCATATGCAGCAGTGTCAGTTTATTGAGCATCAGAGTCGATCAGTCGAACAGAACAAAGTTTCTAATGGGGAGAGAGAAACAAAGACAAAAGAGAAAGCACTAATTGTAAACAGGATGAGAGAAGTAAATCATTACATTATCTACAACAATGACACATTAAATATGGGTGTTGCATGGGGCTGTAGTGCTACACCTTGTGAGGGAAGGACAGGACAAGATAGAACAGGACAAGGACAGGAGAAGAAGCATGCAGGACAAGGGTCGTGGAATCGGGCCCAGGGGTCCACCCAAGAGCAGCCCGGTGGACGGGACACGTCCCACACTGGGGGACCCAGGGCGGTCCGCCGGCCCCACTGAGGCGCCCCGACAACTGGCCACCCAGTGTGGGAGGTGGATCTATCCCCCCCCCCCCCCCCCCCAAACCAGGCAGCGACAAAAACCCCACAGCAGGCCCCACAGCCCGCAGGGGACCGCCCATGGGAAGATGAAGAGGCGACCGCAGCGGGACGCAAAGAACGGAGAGAAGAGGAGGAAGCAGGCCCGGGGAACGACAGGGGGGCCCCACCGCCCCCACCAACAGCCAGAGCGGGGGACCCAGGCGGGCGCCAGCTGGCACCACTCCAGCACCCACGGAACATGGACGAGTCACCATCACACCACCAATAATCCCCAGGAGGTCGCCCCAGCGGTCCTCACCCCCAAGATCAGGAAGGAGTGAAAAAAGTCCCGCCCCCACAGACGCTGGAACAGCAAACACAGGAACAAGAGAAGATCCGCACTCCATGCATGTGTCCTCTCACCATGCAAACCGATCTAAAATGTGTGAAAATAAAAAAATAAAATAAATAAATAAATAGAATAATAATAAAACAACAACCTCGACGACAAAGAATACAGAATTCCATTGTTTACTTTCACACTTATGAAAATAGTCTTGCTATTGTCAAATGGCACCCTACCCAGGCAAAGGAATCAAGAGTCTAGATTTAGCATGTTGAGGAAAGGTGAGTAGCTATCTACGTATATTGATTTTTTTTGTTCTACAGATATTTTTTCTAACGTAATATATTCTATGATGAGATTTAGCCACTGATTGATGTTAATAGCTTGTTTGTTTTCCCCAGTTTAATAGACTTGTTTTCTTAGCGGTAGCTAACGCGACAAGTAATTGTGAATATTTATTTTTATTTATCAGGTCGATTATGCTTAAGTCGCCAAGTATGCACAATCTTGGGGAAAGTGGAATCCTGCAGTTCAAAACATATAATATAAATTTTTGTATAACCGAAGACCAAAAGCATTGAATTAGTGTACATTCCCATATGGCATGAAAATAGGTGTCTGGGGTATTTTTGGTGCATTGCACGCATATATTAGATGGAGAGAAGCCCATTTTATTCATAGTGTACTGAGTTAAGTGTGTTCTATTGAGCACTTTATATTGTATAAACTGTAGATTTGTGTTTTTTGTCATTCTAAATGTATTGTTACAAATCTGTATCCAGTAGCTACGGTCAGCAGACATGGAAAGGTCTTCTTCCCATTTGGTGATTGGTAAGTGCATTGATTTAGTACATGAAATTAATTTATAAACTTTTGAGAGATTTCTTTTACTTTGCGGGAGAAGCTTCACTATTTGCTTGACAGACTCCGGCAGTTCGAGGGTGCTCTGGAGTGTTGGTGTTCTTTTTTTTTTTTTTTTTTATTGCTGCTTTTAATTTATTATATTGAAAAAAGTTTTCGGCTGTTATTTGCAATTCTTGTAACAGTTCATCACGTGTCCTAAAAACATTGTTGTTAAATAGTTGTTGTAGGTGGTTAATTCCATGTTGTTCCCATGTACTAAAATGAAGGGGTATATTAATTCATTTAGAAATCTGGATTATGACAGATTGGGGAGATCATACTGGGAGCTAATTGAGATCCTGTAGATTCTAAACTTTGCCACCAAGCCGTTAAGGTGGATGCGATTATTGGATTCTTGAAGCATTTATGGCGTTTAAGACTAGTAGAAATAAATGGGAGTTTGATGTTGTTGCAGTCTATTTGTTCCAATTCTAGCCAAGAATCACACTCCTCATTGTGGTGCAACCATTTGATGAGGTATTGTAATTGGTTAGCTAAATAATGGTGTTTAAAGTTGGGACCATTTAGGCCTCCCTCCTGTTTACTTTTCTGAAGAGTGGATAGACTGATTCTATTTTTCTTATTTTTTGAATAAAAAATAATTACAGCAGAATCTAAGGTTTGAAACCAATTAAATGTGATCTGAAATGGAATCATTGAAAATAAATAATTTATTTGAGGTAAGGTTTTCATCTTTATTGTAGCTATTCTTCCCAGTAATGATATAGGCAAATTATTCCAGCATCTTAATTCAGCTGAGATTTTTTCCAGAAGTGGTGTGTAATTTAGATTGGTTAGCTCTGTGAGTTTTGACGAAATATAGATACCTAAATACTTAATGTTTCCTATAGGAATAGGGTAATATGGGATTTGATCTGCAGGAGTCCATGAGTTTGCTGTTATTGGGAGTATTGTTGATTTTTTCAAGTTAATACAGTAGTCTGATATTTGTGAAAATGTTTTAATGAGATTGAAGACTGCCTGAAGAGAATACTTGGGTTCCTGTAAGTAAAAAAGAATATCATCAGCATGTTGATTGATTTTGTGTTCTGTCACGAGTGAGCAGATACCTTTTAATATTAGCATTCTGACGTAATACGGCAGCAAGAGGTTCGATCAATATTGTAAATAGCATTGGTGAGAGTGGACATCCTTGTCTGGTTCCTCTTTTGTAATGTAAAACTTTGTGAAGTAATCCTATTTGTGGTGACTGTCGCTCTCGGCGAATTGTATAATGTTGCTATCCAATGTTTAAATTAATCTCCAAAGCCAAATTTGCGAAGTACTGCAAACAGGAAAGGCCAGTTAACTTTATCGAAAGCTTTCTCTGCGTCAAGTGACATGATGATTGCATTTAGATTTTTACACTGCGACATGCTTATTAACTTCTACCTTTAATGAAGCCTGTCTGGTCATAGTGGATTATCGACGGGAGTACCTTTTCAAGTCTCACTGTGAGGTCTTTTGAGATAATCTAGATATCTACATTAATCATTGATAAATGCCGATAATTAGCCGGGAGAGTGGGGTCTTTACCTGACTTTAATAATAACTTAATTGAAGCTGTGTTCATATGACTACTAATTCTACCTTTATCGTTTATCTCCTTGACTGATCTGAAAAATAGAGGCGCTAGTATTGGCCAAAAATGTTTAATGAATTCAACAGGGATTCCGTCCGGGCCAGGCGCCCGTCCCGATTGCATATTTTTTAATGCGTTATGTAATTCTGTGATGGTTAAAGGAACATCAAGGCTGTCTTTAATTTGTGTATTTAATTGAGGGATGTTTAGATCCTTAATAAAAGTTTCAGTTTCTTTTTGGTCTGGGTTGTTCGAAGATGCGTATAAACTGCTATAAAAATTGTAAAAAAATTCATTTATTTCTAGCAGTGACTGTTTACAGATGCCGTTTGAATCTTGAATGGCTGTAATTCATGACTTTTCATTATTGCGCTGAAGTTGGTTCGGAAGGAATTTTCCCGATTTATTATTGTAGTCAAAGTTAGTGTATCTTAACTGTTGTTGTAGAAAATCTGTTCTTTTTGATAAGATAGCATATAATTGATGTTTTGCCTTTTGAAGTTGGTTTCCAAGCGTATCTGTCGGATTAATTGCATATTCCTCTGTGAGGTGTTTAATTTTTTCCTCAATTCCGTTTTCCAATTTTTGTTCTTATGCGAAGAATATGATATGATTCAACCTCTCAAAACAGCTTTTACGGTCTCCCACAACAGAGATGGGGATATGGTTGGGGAGTCGTTGAATTTCAGAAACTATATTGGAGCATTGTGGCTGATTGCTATTTTTGAGATTTGAGCGATATATTAGGGGATTTAGCGTAAGGTTAAAATAACCTCCCATAATAATTGTAGAATTGGTTGACAAGTTTAACAAGAGTGAAAAGAGCATGTGAAAAAAGGCTGGATCATCTTTGTTTGGAGCGTATACATTGACAATTGTGTAAAGCCTGTTAAATACTGTAGCCTGTATAATTATATATCGGCCTTCTGGATCTGCTACTGTACTATTTATTGTAAAAAGTAGTCTTTTATGCACTAGTATTGAGACTCCTCTTTGTCTACAGTTATAAAAGGCCGAGATAACCAGAGTGAAATTAGTGTCAGTGAGGCATTTTTCTTGTAATAGGAGGTCTGTTTTAAATTTAGTGGGTATAATCCATAATTTTAATTCTCTTTGCCTGTGATCGAATGCCATTGACATTCCAAGACACGAATGTTAAGTGTGACATATGATGGGTGTGTGTATCATAATTTTAAATAGATTTGGTACGATGCATTCTCTGTTGTTGTTTTTTTTTACCGTTTTTGGGAGATTTTTTTGCTATTGTGTTGACGAATGTTATTGAGAGAGGGTGATAGAGATGCTGTATTTAAGTACTGCAAAGCCAGGGTACATAGAAGGATACGAACAAACACTGAACATAGGAAACAAACGGTGACAAGGGGATAATATGGTGTGTGGTGATGGTTTGTGGTGCGCAAGAAGAGTTTTGAGCGACTTGTGTGTTTAGTGTGTGTGGAAACAAGCAGAGCAGGAAAGCAGAGAGATAGGAGTGAGGATTCATGCTGGTGGCATGCTTGATTCCGTTTTTGTTTATCTAAGCAAAAGTGAATGAAACAAAATACAATACACTTTTGACAATTCATAATGACAACAGATCAAAAGAAGTACTTATCTAGAAGAGCCAGGGCGTGACGTTGGCATCATATACCTCGTCGACAACTAACCACGCTCGTTTGCCCTCATCGCGGTAATCCTTCATCAACGGGTACAAAATCTTACGCCTCTCGTTGATTTCCTTGGGGAACTGGTCGTTCATTCCAAACAAAGTATACAATGTTAAATTCTTGTTGTCTGGATGCTGCCGTGTGTATGTTAAAGTAGCAGTTGTTCAAAGGTTCATAGTTACCTTAACATCTATGCTAATGCCTATTAGCCTGCCTTCGGCATTTCATATCGAATGTTAGCAGTAAGGTAGTGAAGTTTTGTGATTCTATGTTTTGGTTACAGTAAACCTAAACTGGCAGTGAGAAACATCTTGAAGCAAGCATCTCATTTAAAGAACTGTGTCAGCGAGAGAGTCTCTTCTCAAAGTGAGGTTCTACCAGAGTCTCCCATTTCTTTACTTTTTTCCCATTTTATGAGAACAGGCACTAAGGAATACTTTGGGTAAGTTTTAATTTGTTGAAAGTTTATGGGAGGGGTGAAATTATTTTAAAAGAATTATATGGTCTGTGTGTTGCAGATTTTCACCTATCGTGGGTGGGTTTGGAATACATGCCCCGCGATAGACAGGGGATCACTGTACTTATATTCTTTCAATGACAATGTCACTGAGAACCAATATTGCCATAGCCGGTTAGGAGGCTTCTTGCATGCCCTCTCCCCTGTTTACCCTGCTTTCCCACCACCTCCTGTGACCTGCTGACAGCTGCAGATGGAGAGATAGGGCAGCCTGAAGCTGTGAGCGGGACAGGTGAGAGAGGGAGGAGTCAGTCAGGAGCCCTCACTCAGCGACAACAGCCCTGGGAAATGCAGTTGGCAAGTTTGTAAAAGATAGTAGTGTGCCCTCCAAAGTGACAATATGGTGGCGCGTCAGATTTCTGCCTTGAATAAGTCATGGCAGCAGTCAAGGCTTACAATTCAAAAACTGAAGACTCGCTCAAAGTCTCCTCCTTCCCCCTTTTTTTCAGATGTTCACCTCTTTGCTGGCAGGATTTCCCCTTTGGAGGGTTCAGTTGTGTGGTCCATTTATGGGGCAGGGGGCAAGCTACACCCCGCGCTCCGCTCCTTACTCTTGTGTTGATGAATGGGCTCTTTGTGGGCCTGCGGAAACAAGACACAGCCCTCCATCTACCTCCATATGG